>NC_136526.1:2069502-2172002 GCF_053919585.1 Euprymna scolopes | reverse complement strand
ACTTTTATAGATAGATAGATAGATAGATAGATAGATAGACTAATAGATTAAACAAAAACATATATGTATACATAAATATAAATGGAAACAATTTTTTGTTTACTGTAAAGATTTTACGCAAATATTATGCAAGTATAAATCATGTAGAATATCTGCATGAATATAATTACACATAATAGTTAACCCTAGATGACCATCCCGAAAAAACTAATAGGGAATTAATTAAAATGAATGTTTAAAAGAATATGCAAATTAGCTACATTTTTTGCTAATGAATGCAATCCCACAGCCCATATATAAGAAAATTGTATTTTCTTTCTAAATAAATAGAAAAGAGAGCTCTCCTGTCTTTTCTGCTTGCTGCTTTGGCTGTCCCCGACGTCCAAAGACCGGCTGCTGGCCCCTGTTGGGCGGGTGAGCCTCGTTTTTATTTTTCTGCCTCCCCGCGAGGCCACTAACTGTCTTGTTTTCTATCTTTTTCAGGTTGTCTCTCTTCCTGGCTCGACTTAAATAGCTGACCGGTCTGCATCTGAGGTGGTTCGGAGTCAAATCCAACGGAATCCTCAGCCAGGCTCACCGGCGGCTCTGAGCCGGGAAGAAGACGCAGAGGGGGAGGGTAGCTGGTCCAGGCTCCAGTGCAAACATGCCTAGCCCGGGGTCCGGATTAGGCCCTGAAAAAGTTCTACCACCACGCGGTCCGGGTTCCGCCCCCCCCCCCAGCCTAACCCAGGTTCTGGCGGTCGTGTCCCCGACACGCCCGCCGGTTCAGGCCCAGTAGACAGACCACTAGGATGGTTTAGTGTTGCCCCCCGCACAAAACCCGGTGCTGTCCCTCGCACCGCTAATCTAGGAGAGTCCGTCGCTCTAGGCAGCGGCTCTCATGTAACTAGTCGTACTGCTGTTCCCGGCAGTATTAGTAGTAGCAGTAGATTTAGGCCAGCTGAAAGAGGTGTTCCGACTCGGTGGAATCACCAGAGGAAGAGGGCTTTTAAACCAGCAACCTCTGGCGATATCTCAACATTGAGAAACACCGACCCGGAGCAGACGTTTTCGAACGAAATGCCTGACAATAGGGACGACGCCATTAATATGCTAACACTGCTAGACGAGCAGCTGAACGCCGTGTGGCAAGCCGATTTAGAATGTAGCAGCGACAGCGACAGCAGTGAAGATGAAAACAAAAGACGACTGCTAGGACAAGCGAGAGAGTCGCGTCAACGAGGAAGGAAGGGGACCGCTCGGACTGAAAACAAGAATGGGGCAGCTAGTACCACAGCCACAAAAGAACTGGCACTGACTCCTAAACCGTCGTCCCCAAAGGAGAAACCAGGAGAGTGGCCGACGTTGCCAGGGAGTTCACAAATAATAGACTCGTCCGGCTCAACTATTCCCCCGGGGCAGAGAACACCGTCGTTAACAGTGTCACCGACGACGTCGCCGTCGCCGGTAATATCAACACTGCAGACGGCCACGGCAGCAGTTAAAGAATGGGGCCTCCAGTCGCAACTAACTCCCGGGGATTACCGCCGGTTATTCGATACAAAATACAAGGATTTTACCGACGGTAATGTTATTAAAGTAGAACCGGGAGCTGTGGAACGACTATCGAAGAGAATAATATCCTTAGTCTCCATAGACTCGAAGAAACGAGCGTTAACCGGTGTGCCGAAAGACGACATGGCGAAAATTCTGGGGGAATTAAATATCCCCGCAACCTATATCTGCCGTAGAAGCTATGCAGTGTGGGATTTACTACTGCCGAAAGAAGAAGACACCGTCAAAATATTCAGGTCGGAACTCACGTGGCGACACATTCGACTTAAGCCGGAATATTTAAGTAAGACGCGGACGAACGTGTCTATTTTGGGAGTCCCCTGTATTCTCGGCCCTGAGCAATTAGGGGCCTTTATGAGTCAATATGGGGACGTAGAGTCTGTCATTCCTGTCCGTGGTCCCCGTAACCTTATGGTAGGGGACTACAACCTAAAAATGCGTGTTGACAAGGAAGGATTACAAAACATCCCCCCCATGCTTAGGTGCGACATATGGTCGATGAGCATTATAGTAGAAGGTCGCAGGCCCCACTGTTGGAATTGTCAACAGCACGGCCATATGGCACGGGAATGTCCGAAAAGAAACCCACAGACAGTAGTAGTAGTAGCAAAGCCAACGGCAGTGGTACCAGCAGCCCCTGAGAAGCTAACCGGAGGGGGTAAAGAAGCAACAACGTCGGACGGCTGGACTACAGTGGTAAAGAAGAATGGCAGAACTACTAAGACCCCCTCCACAAGAGAAGCAGCCCCCTGAGATACAAGGTCGGCTGGTTCCCACAGTATCGTCAACGGTCTCTTCCACCAACGTTATCACTAAAGAAGTTGCTAGCCGCCAGAAAAGAATGCATCCGGTCTCCTCGTCTGACTCAGAAGGGGAGCACGATAAGGAAACGGCTACTGTGGTAGAGTACCAAGTGCCGAAAAAGGAAACTAAAAAGAAGGCGAGAAAAAACAAGGAGGCAGGGTCCCGTTCCCCATCCCCTATGAATGTAGAGAAGACTGTCTCTACGGTTCAGCCACCCAAAACCCCTACCCTAACCCCATCAGCTGAACCAAAATCCCCATCCGTTTTCGATACCCCCCCAACCGGTGCCCGTTCGTTGTCCCGGGAGAAGCCGGCGACAAAAACCAACAGCGGTAGAAGAGCCGCCTCTGTATCTCCTGTAAGGAGTGAAAAGACGAAAAAGCTCCTCTACCTTCCTGGAGACCGGATTTGCAACGTAGACCCCCTTCACGCTGACACGTATATAACGCAGCGCCATAGAGGTCTGATTAAGCCGCTTAGAGAAATGAAAATGATCGATGGGAAAAGTGTTACCAACCCTTAAAACTTCCCAGACGCCCCCCTAGTCATGACCTTTGTGCGTCAAACAAAAACTGGACGCACGAAGGCCATGTGGAATATGATCGACGACGCCAGGGGGCGATTCCAGATTTAAAGTTGGTGGAAGAGGGGCATGACTCCCTCAATCAGCTGGCGCCGAGATGCGAAGGTAGGGTTCCTATTTACGTCCACCCTTGTTTGTATAGGGCCCTTAAATTAACGTTTCCCCTGGATGTCGGAGGTATTGCGCGAGACGGACGAGTAACGTCCGAGTTGCTTTCGGGCAACCTCGCCCAATCCTGCGGCACCCTTTCTAGCAAAGACTTTAGGTCGGTGGTTGCGGATATCTAGACACAATGGCCACGTCCTTGAGCTTGTGTAGTCTGAATGTTAGGGGCATGAGGTGCCGAAGCAAAGCCGCTAGGGTACTGAGGGACCTCATGTCGATGAATATAGATGTGGCTGCGTTACAGGAGACTCACTATGATTGCGTTAACGATCATCGGGTGCTGGAGGGGCATTATGATGTCTGTTCAACATACGGTGATAGTCAAAGTAGGGGGGTTTCTTTGTTAGTTAGGCGCACCCTTTCTGCAACGGTTAGCGTTGTTCACGCGGATACTGATGGTAGACTGATCGTGGGCGATGTTGCTGTGGCAAATAGAGTGTTTCGAGTCGTCGTGGTGTATGCGCCCAATTGCATACGGGAGCGGGTTTCCTTTTTCCGGCGGTTGGAGGTGTTTCTCGGAGGTTCGGAACGGTTAATACTAGTGGGTGATTGGAATGCCATCCTTGATCCCAGGGTAGATAAGGTGGGCGGGACTAGCAGGACGGATGGGTGTGAAACCAGTCTGTCGGACCTGATGGCTAGATGCGATCTGGTAGACAGGTATCGGGTGGATCACCCGGGGCGGAAGACGTGGACGTGGCTCTCTAGCAGGCCTTCCGCTTCAAGTACTTACTTGGATCGGTTGTTAGTTAGAAGAGGCAACATAGAATACATATCTTGTCCCACGTTCCACTGGTTAGGCCACTCTGACCACAAACTACTTGTGGCCAGGTTAGACTTAGATAGTAACCCCAAGTTAGCTGGGTACTGGAAGTTAAATACCTCCCTACTGGAGATAGGTGACTTTCAGGAAAGGCTAACTAAACACATACAGAAGGGATTAGTGGGGGTGGTTACCGGGAGTAAGTGGTGGGTAAACGCCAAATCTAGCATTAGAGACTTCTCTGTCAAATATGGCCAACGCCTCGCGCTAGATAGGGCCAAGGCAGAGAAGCGTCTAGAGGATAGACTATCCCGGGCGGTGGCTGGGGGGGATTCCCTAGAAATAGGTTTAGCTAAGGCTGACCTGAGTCGTTTGACTAGCGAGCGATATCAGGGCCAGGTAGTTAGGGCTAGAATTAAAAAGATGCCCAACGAAGCTGTGAATGTTGACAAAGCCGAACGAGTCTATTCGCTCGGGTGCAAATCGGATAACTACATTCGTAAAATTCAGAGCCTGGAAGGGGACTCCTTAGTGTCGGCTCGGGGGATTTGCGAGCGGTTTCGAGTGCACTTTGAAGATCTTTTTGCGCAGCTGTCCAGGCTCCGCGTCCAGGAGTTTGGCAACTATTTGGCTGGCTCGCCCCGCCTGGAGGTGGCCCGAGCGGCTGGTTGCGATGGTCGGGTTACAGCGTGTGAGGTCGTAGCTGCTATGAAGCAGGTCGCCTATAACAGATCACCAGGACTCGATGGACTGCCCTACGAACTTTACTTGAGGTTGTCGCACATGTTTGTTCCGATTCTGACGGGTGTATTTAACCACTGGTTTGACACGGGATCTATCCCGAGTCAGGTTACCAAAGGAGTGGGCACACTTCTGAAGAAGAACGACACACATGTTGGGTGGATAGATGATTTTAGGCCAATCACGTTGTTGAATACGGATTTAAAAATCCTGGCCCGGGTGCTGGCGAATCGTTTGCAGATTGTTATTGCTGACTTGGTCGAACCGGATCAGAATTACGCTGTGAAGGGAAGATCAATTCAAAATAATTTGCATTTGATACATACAGTCATAGAAAATTTAGAAGACGACACTGAAGCCGCGCTGATTAATTTGGATCAGTCCAAGGCGTTTGATAGGGTTGATCATCGTTTCCTGATGGCTGTTTTAGAGACCGCCGAATTTGGATTCGGCTTCTGCAGATGGATTTCCATTTTGTACGCTTGGCCGACGGCAGTTGTGCAGGTCAACGGGGTGCGGTCGACGCCGTTCGCGGTTTCTCGGTCGGTGCGACAGGGGTGTCCGTTGTCGCCCTTGCTGTATGTCCTCGCGCTGGAACCATTCCTTAGGAAAGTGAGGACTAGGGTGGCTGGACCGGCCCTGCGCAGAATTGCTCTTCCTGGCGGTGCACGAGCCAGGGTTTCCGTGTTTGCCGATGATGTAACCGTATTTGTTTCGAGCGTTGTTGATATTATTACGGTGATTAAGGCTCTCAAGCGTTATGAACAAGTTACAGGGGCCGTAGTACATCTCAGCAAATCCGTTGGCCTGAGGTTGGCCGCTTGGCGGGGCTCGAATGCTTTGCCTGGCGCATTTGTCTGGACGGATAGCCCGGTCCGTATTCTGGGTGTTTGATTTGGACCCGGTCTATGTCTAGATAAGAACTGGTCGGAGGTACAGACCAAGGTCGAAGCGTCTGTGAGGGTTTGGCTTCGAAGGGGATTGTCCCTTAAAGGTAGGGCGGAGGCATGCGCCACTTATGTGTTTCCGCTGATCCTTTACCGATTGGCTGTACTTCCTCTGCCTGCGGTCCGCATGGCGGCCTTAATGCGTGCACTCTTCTTACTGTTGTGGAATGAGCGACGGCCGCTTGTCCGTAGACAGGCCTGCACTCAACGTCTTGAAGATGGGGGCCTGGGGATGCCTGACCTGGCTAGCCACAAAAATGCCGAAAGGTTGGTGTTCCTGGGTAGAACTCTGATTGAGGAGTCTGATTGGGGCCCCGCGGTCGGTGCAGCTTTTCCCGACCTTATCCCCAATGATTTAATTGAATGCCAAAGAAGGCCGAGAGGGCAATCAAGATTCTTCAACGAATGCCGAAATGCACTTAGAGCGATGCCAGGGTCCTTGGACCTTGCACAGCCTAGAAGGGCATTATATCAGGGATTAGTGGTGGGGACCGCTTCGGACCCGCTTGGGGAGCGGCTGCAGCTGTCGGAGGGGGAGGTTTGCTCTCTATGGAATTGGGCGCCAGGCCGGGGATACCTTAACAATTCCGAATTTTCCCTGACCTGGCGATTGGTTAGAAACGCTCTACCCCTCAATGACATACTGCTTAGAATTGGTATGGTATTTAGTCCCTTTTGTCAATTCCATTCGTTTCATTATTTTTTTTCATAAGTAAAAAAAAATATTTGTTTAATTTTCAGTTCTTTTTTTTTTTTTACACGGTGATCACCACTTATCAAGGGATAAGGGTTATTGCATTACGTTAGTATGGAGATTTGATGAAGTGTTTACATGAACACATGTTATAACTAAAACGTTCATTCTTTCACACTAAATAAATGACGTTTATCTCATTTTGTTTCCTTCAATTCCATTCGTTTCATTATTCTTTTGTAACGGGATTAGTGACCTGAACGTGAGATGAAAACACATTTCCTTTTTCCTTCTATAACACCAGTCCCGCAACGAACGATGGTTACACCCGCGCGGACATGAACACATGTTATAACTAAAACATTAATTCTTTCAACAGTAAATAAACGACACGTTTATCTTATCCATCAATTGAGTCTTTGTTTCCTTCAATTCCATTCGTTTCATTATTTTCTTGTGGCGAGTTAGGGTATTATTATATCCTGGTCTGCAACAAGTGTCCTAACGCACACATTTTCACGTTTTACTCTTTCAGAACGCTATGCCCCCCCCCGCCCTTTTTTGAATTTCCAACGACTTTTTCCATTTCTAAAATGGAACAGAGTCATACATTTTATTACATCAAAAATATATTTTTAAATATTTGTACTGGTGTTTTGTTTTCTTAATT
Source organism: Euprymna scolopes (assembly GCF_053919585.1). Lineage (NCBI taxonomy): Eukaryota > Metazoa > Mollusca > Cephalopoda > Sepiida > Sepiolidae > Euprymna > Euprymna scolopes. The sequence goes on along the minus strand of NC_136526.1, from coordinate 2,165,081 downwards.
TCATTTATCTAAAAGAAGTCGCGAAATAAAGATGAAACGTTGATGAAGATAACTTGGTTTGTTCCTTTTTTTATATATATACTAGCGGGGGGGGGTATAGATCCGTGAAGGCGTCAGCTTCAAAACCAAACTCAAGAGCTTCGTACGATCTGTTCAATCTTAAACAAAACAAAAGATAATAAAAACATTTACCAGCTTTGGCTAAAACTACCTTTCGCATTTTTCTACAAGAGAATGATCACTTATCAAGGCCCGAATGTCACTCAAGAATAAGGATTATTGAGTGTAAGGTGGTCAGCAGCAACTTCTAGCATTGCTACAAATATAATTTGCTGATTTCTTTCTGTCGTCTGATGAGAAGAATAGCAAGAATAGCATTCTTTGAAACTCCGCGGAATAAGGACTTTGTAAATTGCTTTTTTGGAGTATTAAGTCGAACAATAAATATGATTTATAATTTCAACTTACAGTTTTAATTTCTTTTTTCTTTATATATATATATATAATATGTGTATATATATGTGTGTAGTTTTGGGTAAATCAAAACACCTGGGTGTTTTTGTCGAGAGAGGGGGAGGTAAAATAAAAAAAAAAGTTTTGGTAGGTAAGTATGAAGGATCGAACCTGAACCTTTGAGGCAAAGTTGGAAATTAAAGTATGAAAAAAAAAACATGCGACGTTAACCACTGGGCCGCCACGAAATAGTAATGGAAGCATGTTTGAATTTATTTACGTATTAAGAATTGGCAGGTACTGTACTTAATGACTTAATCAGGTCAACTTTGACTGCGGGGCAGTATTTTATTTACTGCAGGGCAGTATTTTTCATTTTTTTTGTTTCCCCAAGATGTTGTGGGGGGAAACAAGCTCCCCCATAAAAAGGGGATTGTCCAAATTGAATAGCAATTGTCTGATATAAGGAGATTGCTTTCGGACGTTTGACTGCCAGAATTAGTTTCACTGTTATTATATGAAAATGCCTAATTCACATGCGGCGATCGAAAAATGTTGAATATTTATCTTTTCAAAGTTGAGCAAATTAAATAGACAGGCGACCCCTGTCGTTAACTCGTAGATATTATCATTTAGACGTGATATAAAAATTTTTAAGAAGAAGTTAGTCGACCGATTGCTTCTTGGAAAAAAGCCTTTCTCAGACATACACAAAAAGCGAACATACATACATACATTTTCGCTTTTATATATATATATATATATATATATATATATATATATATATATATATATATATATATAAATGTTGTTTGTTTTGGTTTTAGCAATATGTTTTGAATGAATTCAATTATTTATGAAAGTGCATTTTTACCTAAATGCGAGCTGGGAAAAATTTTCCCTTTAACCAATTTGGTACCCCCACATGGGGAGCGGTATATATATTATTTTTAAAATATAATTATTCACTGACACGTGTTTTGTCGTCTACGACTCATCATAGTGGCTGAATATATATATTAGATTTGTGCAAAAATAATGTCTTTTGACATCCAACTGCCTGTTCTACAAATACTTTAATGGTGAATGCTCTGACGAACTGCAAACACTTGTACCTCCCCGACGTAACTACCCCCGACAAACCCGACAAGCTACTAAGTCTCATCCCTTTACAGTGGAGATCCCTAGGTGCAAGAAAGCCTTTTACTCCAATAGTTTCTTCCCCAGAACTGCGGGTCTTTGGAACTCCCTTCCGGGATTCTGCTTTCCCAACTGCAATGATATGCAGAAGTTCAAGTGTAATGTTAACAAACATCTTTCTACTCTTCTCCCTTCATAATGACCCCGCTAATTAATTCCCTAATAGTAGCCCCCTTCTTCAAAGTGGCACTGTGCCTTGTTTGGGGTGAAAATTGAATAAAAAAAAAAAAAAAAAAAAAAAAAAAAAAATGTCAAAAAGCGACATTACTTTTGTACCAACCTACATTTCATTTCATTCATCAACATAAAATGTTATAAGAAAATATAATGTTTTATGTATGTATGTATGTGTCTATCTATCTATCTATCTATCTATCTATCTGAGAGTGTCATATCTGCTTGAGGGTGTGTAAATCGCTAGTAGGACTGAAAAGTAATCTTCGGACACATGGATTTTCAGTGACTGAAGGAGTGGCACTCGTCCGACAAGGCGTTGCAATCATCATGTATGTATGTATGTATGTGTGTATGTATGTATGTATGTATGTATGTGTGTATGTATGTATGCATGTATGTATGTATGTATGTATGCATGTATGTATGTATGTATCTAAAACAAATAAAATAAAAAATCCAAGCAAGGAGGAAAAGGGACAAAAATGATCCAATCGCTGATCACTTACTTACTATTTATGACTTTTGGATTATTTATTCGTGTGTATTTTGCATGTGTGTGTGTGTGTGTGTGTGTGTGTGTGTGTGTGTGTGTGTGTATGCGTATATGTGTGCCTCTACGTGATTACGTTTGTATGTCTGTGCGCATGCACACGTATGTTGCCGTATGTCTATGCACGCATGTGTTTATTTCCATGTGTATGCCAGGTGGAGGGGGCTCCCGTAAGCCGTGGTGAAGGCAATCCCTCTAGGAGATGCAAATCTCTGAGTTAAAAAACATAAAGCGGGAGACCAGTACCCGCATTAAGCTGGTCTGCAGTTTGACTTGTTGCTGGCTATCTTGCTCTTGCCTGTTGCTGGATGTCAACATTTTGAACCGAGAGAGAAATTTAACTGTCGTACAAAGCTAAAACTCTGTAACACCATCAGGTACAGATACTCCCTCAGGCTATAAGAAAAAAAAAAAACGGTCCTATTGCGATGGAAAAGTCGTGACGCGTGTAGGTCTGAAATACTGGAAGCATGTAGTAATTGATCTGCCATTATTATATGTATCTATGTATATATATATATAGGTGTATGTATGTTTATGTACATGTGTATGTGTGTATATGTGTGTCTGTGTGTATGTGTGCATGTATGTATATGGGCGTGTGTATGTGTATTTATGCATTTGTGTATGTATGCATATATATGTTTGTATGTGTGGGCATGTATGTATGTGTGTATGAGTGCATATTTACGTACATGTATGTATATGTAGGTAAGTGTGTGTGTATATATATATGTATGTGCGTATGTGTACGTATGGATGGGGGTGTATGTGTGTATGTATTTGGAGGTGGGTATGTATGTATATCTGTATGTATTAGTGCATATTTACATACGTGTATGTATATGTAGGTAAGTGTGTGTGTATATATGTATGTGCGTATGTGTACGTATGGATGGATGTGTGTGTGCGTATATATGTATGTGCGTATGTGTACGTATGGATGGATGTATATGTGTGTATGTATTTGTAGGTGTGTATGTATGTATATCTGTATGTATCAGTGCATATTTACATACCTGTATGTATATGTAAGTAAGTGTGTGTGTATATATGTATGTGCGTATGTGTACGTATGGATGTATGTATGTATATGTGTATGTATGTATATCTGTATGTATGCATGTGTGTCTGTATACGTATGTATGTGTATTCATAGTGTATGTACATATATGCGTATGTTTACAGATATGTGTGTATCTATATATATGTATATTTGCGTTTAAATACATATATATATATGTGTGTATGCATGCCAATGACCGTCTTGTGTATGTTTATGTATAAGTATGTCTATGTATGCATATATGTAATGTGTATGTATGTATGCCTATGTGGGTTATTTGTATGTGTGTATGTGCATATGTGTATGCATGCGTGCATGTATACATATGTATATATACCAGTGACCGTCTTCAGTGTCATGTCTGCTTGCGCGTGTGAATTTTTTTTTTTTTTTTTCGGCAGGACTAAAGTTAAGGTTATCTTCGGGCTCATGGACTTTCAGTACTTAAGGGAGTGGCACTCGTCTGACAAGACGTTGCAATCATCATCTATCTATCTATCTATCTATCTATCTATCTATCTATCTATCTGAGAGATGCAGATAGATTCATTGTTTTTTTTTTATTTATTTATATTTATATATATATATATATATATATATATATATATATATATATATATATATATATATATATATATATATATCACCTTTCCAGGTGAAATTTTGAGAAATTTTAAACAAATGATTAAATATAACTTGCTGTTCGGCTGAGGACCTTAGCGTGAAATCGTGGTCGACGCTCGCCATGGGTGAATAACACGCGTGTTTTTAACTTTTTTTTTTTATTATTCAGAGGCAAACTAAAAATGTCTGAAACAGTCTCGAAGAAACCGCTTCAGAAGCGCAAATTAGACCCTGCCGACTTACGGGGGCCTTTAAAATACCCGTGTCGCTCCGGTGATGTCGACGAATCCGTGCGCGGTAGAAACGACGAGAAAGTTGGCCGGAGATTTAAAGAGAAACATTCGCTGGACAGCGACGAAGAAGATGATGTGAAATGCGAAGAAGTTTTGGATGAAGACGATATTGAAGGTAACTCGCAAGAACCCTTCACTTTTTTTTTTTTTTTAGCTTACCTCATATCGCGATTTAGGCTTTCTTCGAGCAAAGTCTCTCGCTTGCTGCAGGCCTGTCAGACTAAATCAAACATCATGAAGAAAATGTGTCCATATTATTTGGATTCATCGGACTACTGTTCTCATCTTGAGTGTCATTTTCACAGCGCTTTGGTCGATATAACCTCCGACCTTCTTCCGGTGTATCTTGTCGAACTCGGGAATGTTTCGTTTCAGTTGAACTCGAGAATTTGGACGGAATTTCGAGCGGAACCCTTTATTTATTTTACAGGGGTAGCATGCTCTTGTTTCGTCAGCCATGACTAGGCAGAGATCCTAAGTAATTCGAATTGTATTTTTCGGTTGACCACACTGAGGATTGAACCTTCAACCTTCGGGAGAATATCACTTTTTGCAATTGATTTTTCCAAGTACTCCAGTTACTCTAACCACTGCGCACTGCGCCACGGGTCAAGGGACAAGAGCATGCTATCCCGGGATCCCGGTGAAATAAATAAAAGGTTCCGCTCGAAATTCCGTCCAAATTCCCGAGTTCGGCAGAAACATTTCAGAGTTTGACAAGATACAACTAAAGAAGGTCGGAGGTTACATCGATAGACACACTGAAAATCACGCTCAAGATGAGAGCAGTAAGTCCGATGAATCCAAATAATCCGAATAAATCCTCATCTCAAAAATTCAGAAACGTCAAAACAGAATATTCCGAAAAAATTTATTTTATTTTATTTATTTTTTTTTTGTAAAATTTTTACCAATTTTCCGCCTTAATGTTTTCCTTTAAAAATGACAACCTGTAGGTTTTCGGGTGTTAGTGTAGAGAGTGATCCGCGCTAATTTTTAAATCGTGTTTCCAAGTTCCATTAAAGTTTTATGATATATATATTTTTTTTTTTATTCAATTGTAAGGTTGAAGTATAGAATAGGTACAACCCCCCTCTCCTCCCCATGTTAAGAATGACTTTTTCAAAATAACGTTATCCGGATCGGGAATCACTCTCTGCACTAGTGAGTGCACTAGTACCGGTTTTCGGGTATGCTGAAAACGAATATCGCATTAAAAATTTTCCGCATATTAAGCAATGTCATTTCTCATGTTATTGCTCGCGGACATCATGGTACGCACGAGCAAACGCAACCCCGATAAACTACGCGCAAGGTGGTCGCCAGCAGCAACATAAACCGTACTTTGCCTTCGACACAAGATCAAAGTGTAGTGTCTGTTCTTCAGCTGCAGTGCAGCCTGCACTTCAATTTCTTGTTCTGTCAGTGGAGGAGAACTCCTTCACGACTGAGACAATTTTAATTTTTGTTCCTTATCTCCACGTTAAAAAACGACCCTGGTGTCGAACTCTGTCCCGTGCCCGTGGGGAGGCATTGTAAATAGGAGCAGGCAGCAGCAGCAACATAAGAAATGGCGGTAAATGTTACCTTTTAACTACAACAGAACACTGATCACTCTAATTTGGTTTTTAGGGGGTTTCGGGGTCGCTGACAACGAATCTGGGTAATGTTGACTGGTTCTTTACCCACCTCCGCCACTAAAAATAGTTCGTCTCAAAGTTGTGTTTAGAAGCGAAAGTTGATTTAAGAATGAAAACCTGAAATCCTATCGTAACGAAACGAAATTTCTTCCTTTTTTTTAGGCAAAATAAGTCGCTCTTCTAACTTATTTTTAAGTGTTTATTTAAGTTGGAGAATTTCCACGATCTTGTTCTAAGTTAACAACTAAATACTACTTGTGTTTTAAAGTTGGAAAAAAAAAACGCCTTAAAATAAGTAAAAACACTAAAAACTTATCCAAGTAGACAGAAATGGTAGAATTTATGCTCGGAAATCCAACTATATTCCGTTGGACCAAATCACACCCATGGTAAAGAACTAGTCAACATTACCTGAATCTGATATTCAAACCTATCGCAAATTTACAGTTTGTATAGTATTACCCCCCCCCCCCAATATAAACACAGAATTTTTTGTGAAATGTTAAACGCTTCTACATGGTAAATGTCGGCTCGTTACTGACGGAAAAAACGGTTAATTAAACTGCAGAAGCACCAGTTAAAAGCTATAATTGAATCCCCCCCCCCCCAAAAAAAAAAGAAAAATACAAAATATGTTTCAGTAAACCGCACGCACGGCGCACGTGAAAACTTTATTTGGTGAATACTACCTTACACTACAACAGAATCCCATTCTAATTTGTTTTGTTTTTGTTTAAGGGGTATTCGAGGTCACTGACAACGAATCTGATAATCAAACCCGTCGCAAATTTACCGTTTGCATGGTATAAACACCTGAACCCTGGGACTATTTTCCGTTGTTTCACCACCTTCAGTAGTGTTTTTTTTCTTCTTAATTTTCTTTCTTTGAAGATTGTAATGCTGGATTGCTGGGTATGGGGCAGCCAAACCAACTGCCAACATTGCCCTTCTTTTTATTGAAACCAACCGAGAGCTCTTTTTAGTATCCTCGCTGTTCCCTTAAGTGCAATTGTCTGGATCTCTTTTGCACTTGGTCCACCAGGAATATTAGTTAGGTAGGACTTCACGTTCTTCTTCACTCGTGCGTAGTGAAGAGAATTATCAATCGCGGAGAAATCTTTACATAGTTTTTTTAATGCTTTTTAATTGATCTAAAAAGTTTTCTTGTGTTTACAAAAACATTTTTGTTTTTCGTTCTTTTTTTTTTTCGTTCTTTTTTTTTGTGGTGGAGGTATTCAATTATAAAACTTGCATGTTTTAACAGGTGCTTTTTTGCTTCTGCAGTTTAATTAACCGTTTTTCTGTAAGTAACGCGCCGACATTTACCGAGTAGAATACCGCTTAACATTTCATAAAACATTGTGGAGGGGCGGATGTGGTGTTGTGGCGGCCGCGGCCGTTTTTTTTTTTTTTTTTAAATTTTATTTACTAAGATTTATTGAAATTAATATGTAGGGTTTGAATTAACATCCACAGATGTACAAAAAAGGCAAGCTAAGTTACTCTTCTACCTACCTGAAAAAGTTTTTAAGAGTTTTGCTCATTTTAAAACCGTTGATCGGTTTGAAAATCATACAATGTTTATCGGTATATATGAAAAAGACAAATCGTTGCGAGTTGATTGTTAAATACATGAAGTTTGGGAAAAAGAGTTAAAACTAAAAAATTATAGAAAATACTGTTAGAAACCCACCGAATATGTCCTAGAAACATATTTGGGTATGCTGAAAACAAATATTGCATTTAAATTTGCCGGAAATGAGTAGTTTTCTTGATATTAAGCAATATTATGGTGGCCATTTTTGTATGCGCAAAAACGGCCCTCTCGACCGGTTCTACACATGCGTCAGATAACGTCATGACCTGATTTACTTTAAATAATTGAAAAACTGAACAAATTTTGTGTACGTCGCGTTAGGTCAATTGATTATCGTGTTGGTTCATTATCTAAACGTTTTGTGTTCAAATCATGGTGTGAGATGTTTTCTTTTTTTTTTTTTTTCTTTTTTTTTTAAATTTAAATATTGAACCAGTGTTTTTTTTTTTTTTTTTTTTTTTTTTTTACTTCGCTTATTCACCCCCCGACCACAAAAACACCCGGGTACTCACCGATTTTTTAAATTTTAATATCGAAACAGGCTTATTTAAGCCATTTTTCATGTGTTCGTTTGCCTTACGTTAGTTGTTTTTGTGTTTTTTTCCCTGCTTAAGTGTTAGCGTTGTTTTCTTTTTTTACTTCGCTTATAACAAACAAACCTACGTCATCGTAACACTCGACGACTTCCGGCCGCGCACCTGTCAATTTGGTTCTTCAATAAATTCAAACATCTTTCACTAACTCATTCTGACTGGCCAATTTTATTTTCAAACTTCGCTTCAGGGCTTCTGGTTCGATCCTACCGCCCCCCCCCCTCCCCGGGTATTTTTTTTATTTAACACCACACACACCTACAAACACCTGGGCAACGCCGGGTACCCCTGCTAGTTTTCTATAAATTACTTTCTTTGTCGTGTTTTTACATCTTAATCTTACTCGGATATAGGTGATCATTTTACATTAAATTTATCTGCGAAAACAATTCCCCCCCCCCCCCTCTAAAATGCTTTTACTTTATCTCCCGCCCACTTTTGCAGGTTGTTTACATCTAATTGCACAAAATGGCATTTCGTTTTTATTTAGGGATTGGCGCTTACTGCTTTTTATTAATACTATCATTTTTGTGTTCCTGTCGGGGTGTGTGTATATATATATATATATATATATATATATATTCTTTTTGGTTCCTCCCCCTCCGACAAAGGAGTGATTGGACCTAGTAATTCACTCCCCTTCATCTGTTTGCACTTTTCTCAATAACTATGCTTTGGATTTTTTTTATAAATTTTGCACACAAACATTAGTCATGGCGAAAGTAAATTTTTGCCAGAATGGATTTTCTAGGATAATTCTGGTTGCCTGCCTAGGGGACATTGTAGGGGGTATAATTGCCCCCAAATCGTTCACTTGTGGACCCCCCCCCCCTCCACATGCTCGACTTTTTTTTATTCACTTACATTCACCCCTAACAAGGCATATCGCCACTTGGACGTAAGGGGCTACTATTTCGGACCATGCCTAGGAAAGATTAACAAGATGTTGGTTTATGTTACATTTAAACTTCTGTATATCAGTACAGCCAGGGAAGCAGGTAGCAGAAAGGGAATTCCAAAGTCTAGCTGTTTGAGGGAAGAAGTTATTAGAATTGTAAGCTTTCTGGCATTTAGGGACCTCAACAGTGAAGGGGTGTGATTTTGTTGCTAAGCAGGTTTGTCAAGGATATGTACGGCAAGGGAGCACAAATGCAACGAGTTCTTCAGAGCACATTCCATTAAAATACTTGTAAAATAGTCAGAGATGCCACATTGCAGTGATGGGACAGGGATTGGAGCTTAGTTGACAAAGTGGGATATATTAGATTGAAAACTTTTTTGAACCCTATCGAAGAGGGATAGACTAGTGGTAGATGGACCAGCAAGACTCGATGCATGGGTGAATGTAGCGGTACATATATGCACATATGTCTTATTGAATGTGCGCCTGTTCTTCATATTAGATTGGTGCAAAAATAATGTCGTATTTTATCAGATATATATATATACGTCCAAAAACATTATTTTTGCACCAACCTAATACGTGTATTTACGTGTGATCGCCTAGTTTTTAAAATGTCACAAAACAAGTTTGATTTCCGAACATAAATTCTACCAAAGGAAAGATAAGTTACTTTTCTGTCTACTTGGATAAGTTTTTAGTGTCTTTACTTATTTTAAGGCATTTTTTTCAAGTTTGAAACACAAATAGTATTTAGTTGTTAACTTGGAACAACAAGATCGGAAATTCTTCGACTTGTACATTCGCATATAACAACAAATAAGAGACGGAATAAACATCTTTGTCTCTTGCCAGACAAAGGAAAGACATACCTTCAACAAAAGGGATGAATACTATTCTATGGGGTTACAACATTTGACCAATTAGAGAACACATTTAGGCCATCTAGAAGTGTAAGCCATGTTTAGTTTCAGAATGGTTTCTGATGATTCGTTGTTCTACACAAGTCCTGGATGGTGACTGGTTCACAGTAGACAGTTCTCAAGTTGGAATCCACAGAGCAAAAGATTCTTCCCGAATTGACACGAATAAAACATATGCGAAATTGCTACAGCAATTCTGGTTTCTGATTGGTTGGTAGCAGAACATGAATCAATTAGATTCGTCAGTTCCTAGCAGCATATATAAATAGAATCTCCCGACTGTGCGGGACCATACCTCCCCATTATACTGCAAAAATATTGTAACATCGATCTTGTTAGAGGGAAAGTAGCAATGAAAATTCTACCACAAACAAAACACCTCTGGTTTATTTTGGCAATCTGTATTCCAGAATGTTGTTACCATCTTGGAAAAATGGAATATGACACAATCCTGTCTACACCTTAATTATCGATCTTGCCCTTACTGTCGACCGTCTCTTTCAGACACCCATTTCAAACTGTCAACCAACTAACTTTCTAAAGTATCTCTAAACTCGTAAATGTCATGTATCTAAATAACCAAAGATCCTTGTCTGGTTTTTTGTCAATAACTTTGTTTATTAAAACCAAACATTCCAATATTATATATATATTATTTAACATCCTTCTAAACATTTTATTGTTTTACATATTTCTGGCTTAATAATTTCTACATTAAATTTTACAACGCAACTCTCGATAGATAGATATTTATATGGGCAGATATATTGACAGACAGACCATGTGAAGGTTGACAACATCTAAAGTGAACAAACTCGACTCGAACTTGGCGCACCAGGGTTGCCAGGCCATGTCGTTAACCACAATGAAAATGAATAAACTAAATTCATTATATTTTCTTTTCTATTACGATATTATTTGTTGGTCTCGTGACAACAAAGGAGGGACTGAACCTAGTAATTAAGGTTTTTTTAGATCAATCTCTGGAAAGCGAATATTACGTCTGCATTTAACGGAGAATGAGTGGTATTCTCTTTTTTACATATTAGGGGCCTTATGTTGGTGGTGATTAAGGTAACTAGTTTGAATTTTGACACGGGTCACACTTAGTGTATGATAAACCAGATCTGTAAAACAGAATCGTTGCCAGGGTTGAATGAGAAGTGAGTGACATAAAATTGAGGCAGGGGTCAAGTGCCGTAGATAAAACATGTTGAAGAACAACAAAGAGAAAACTAACGTCTTTACATCAATCTCTCTGGGATGCTGTGTGAATGAGACACTGCCAATAAAGTAGGAAACCTGTAATCTAAATAAAATATTGCTTTGGTGTCTGTTCATTTCACTGATATCTTGTAGAACTCAGGAATGTTTCTCTCTAACTCTGCAATCTGAACGGAATTTCGAACAGAACCCTTCATTTACTTCACGGGGGTAGCATGCTCTTGTTCTGTCAGCCACGACTGGATAGAGATCCTAAGTAATTCACAATTGGTCACCCACACTGAAAATTGAACCTTGAACCTGTCTCTGTTGTGCACGCAACTCTCGATAGATACTTAGACGGTTATATTGACAGACAGACAGATTCACAGATAATTTACTACTTCTGCCGGCTATTCTCTAAACCTAACAGTTCGTCAGAGCCAGTTCAAATGTCAGTCACTAATATCTCTACCTAGGACATCCACTATCGCCCGGGCCATATTATATTATTTAATTTTTTTTTATTGAAAAAAAAAATTCAATATAATATATTACAAGCCATATCTGTACGGATATCCTTAGTGGTGAGTTGTGCAATGAGATGATTGTTCACATTACATTTAAATTTATGCATATTGGTACAGTCTAGGATAAAGTGAGCAAGGAGGGAATTTCAAAAGAAAAGCTATTAGAGTAGAAAGCCATCAGGCATCTAAGAACCTTTACGATGAAGGGGTTGGATTTTGCTAATTGTTGGATTGGTCAGATGTATTTTTGTTGAGGGAGCACAAGCGCTATAGCTTCATCAGAGCACATTCCAAAGAAAGTATTTATAAAACACGCTTGAGGATGCAACATAGCGGCAACGATAGATGGGTACATAATGTGGGATATATTATATATAGATTAGACGTTCTTCTTCCATATTTAAGATGTAGTTGGTGTACTTGCACACATTCGACACCAGTTCAAATGTCGGTCACTCATCTCTCCACCTGGGACATCCAACGTTGCCCGGGCTGTAATATATTATTACTAGCAAAAGTACCCGTCGTTGACTGGGTTCAAAAATAGCCTACAGAAAATGGACTCTTAATTTATGAAAGTATGATAGGTTATGAAAAGGAAGGGTTGTAAAGAGATAGCTTCGAATTTGGGGGTATCAAAACCAAAGCAAAATATGAAGAAAGTACAAATAAAATAGATAAACCCCATAATTTATTATATCATACCTGTTCACACTGAAACACTTATCACAATATTCTGTGGATCTATGTTAAAAAATCTTATTAAACTTTGAGACATATTTCCATTCTATGGAGGTCAGGCGCGAACGAACACCCCATAATTTTATTATACCATATTTCTTCAAACTGAAACATAATTATCAAAGTATACTTACGCAGATAGATATGAAAAGTCTTTATTAAAGTTTGTGTTCTGTGAAGGCTAGGCGCGAACGCAGGCCCCACAATTTTATTATACCATCCCTATTTAAGTTAAAACATACTTATCAAAGTATTATTATGTACATCTATAGCAAAAACACTTGCAAATATTTTGTTTTTTAATTTTTTTATTTCCATACTTCGTGGACCAGGCGTGAACGCAGACCTTTTTAAACTTTGTGACATATTTCCATTCTATGGAGGTCATGCGTGAACGAACACCCCATAATTTTATTATACCATATTTCTTCAAACTGAAACATAATTATCAAAGTATACTTACGCAGATAGATATGAAAAGTCTTAAAGTTTATGTCTATTTCCATTCTATGGAGGCCAGGCGCGAACGCAGACCCCACAATTTTATTATACCATCCCTATTTAAGTTAAAACATACTTATCAAAGTATTATGTACATCTATATAAAAACACTTGTAAACTTTTTTTTTTAATTTTTATATTTTTTATTTCCATACTTTGTGGACCAGGCGCGAACGCAGACCCCACAATTTTAATGAACCACCGTTCTGCCAGATCAAACATACCCATTCCTGTGTCTAGATACATCTTCTATCATTATATGTAATCAGTTTTTTAAAATAGTCAACCATATAGGAGCCTATTCATGACCACAGACAGACAGACAGACAGACACACACACACACACACATAAGCTTTATATTATAGATTTAATTTATTTAAAAAATAAAAATAAAAAAGATAAATAAAAAAAAAGTTAAAAATAAAAATAGAATGCAAAACAAGATTTTAGACTTGATAGACAGAGTAGTTTGGTAGGGAAATGTACACACAGACAATTTCACTTTTATAGATATACTAGTGAGGGTGCCCGGCATTGCCCGGGTGTTTGGAAAAAAAAAAAAAAGTGTTAGCCACCTCAGAATCTCTACAGTGAAGGGGTTAGATTTTGCTAATTGTCGGATTGGTCAGATGTATTTATATTGAGAGAGCCTCAGTGCTAGGAGTTTCAGAGCACATTCCACAAAAGTACTTGTAAAACACACTCGGGAATGCAACATAGCAACAACGGTAGGTAGGTACATAATGTGGGATATATTAGATTAGACAGTCTTCTTCCATATCTAAGAAGAAGATGTTAATAGTTGGTGCCCTTGCACAAATTTGACACCAGGTCAAATGTCGGCCACTCACCTATCTACCTAGTACATCCGACGTTGCCCGGGCCATAATATATTATTTAATTTTTTTTTTATTATTATTTAAAAAAAAAAAAAAAAATTTTTTTTAGACTTGATTTTTTTTTTTTTTTTTTTTTTTTACACGGTGGGCACCACTTATCAAGACCCGGAAGCCACTCAGGGATAAGGGTTATTGCAAGTACAGTGCGTTAGTGTGGAGATTTAATGAAGTGTTTACTTAAGGGGGCGGTTCATTATGAATTTGTTAACACCAGTTCAAATGTCGGTCACTCACCTCTCCACCTGGGACATCCGACGTTGCCCGGGCCGTAATATATTATTATTTATTTATTTATTTATTTTTTTTTCAATAAAAAAAAGAAAAAAGAGAAAAAGCAAAACAAGACTTTAGACTTGATACAAATACTTTTAGGCTTACTTTAGACAAATCAGAGAAAGGGGTATCACTTTTATACATTAATCTAATGCAAAAATTACCACCCATTTTCGGTCCACCAGGTGATAATGGTAGTTGGTGCACTTGCACAGATTTGACAATACTCCAGGTATGGATGAATGGTGGCTTTGTATTGCAGTATTTAGTTCTCTCCCACAGCATCGACTTCGACACCAGGGCCATAATATTCAGAATTACATTTATTAAAAAAATACTGAATAATCTTTATCATTTTTTTATCAAGGCCCAGAAGCCACTTGGGGATAAGAGTTATTGTGTGTACAGTACTCAGTGGGATAGTATCATAGTGATAGTTAGTATTGGAGAATTGATAAAGTGTCATTACTTAAGGGGGCGGTTCATCAGGAATTTGTTTGTGTTGGACTTTAAGACATCCAAGTTGAAGTCGGGGGGGGGGGCGGAACAGGCAAGCGGCAGAGAGTTCCACAGGCGTGCAGTTCTAAGAAAGAAGCTTTGTTCATGGAATCTACGTTTTGATTTAGGCACAGATAAAGAGTGGGGAAAATTTTTGACAGTGGTTTCAGCTAGTCGGGTGTTTTTCATGAGAGATTGGCGAGGGGGGGGGGACCAGAGATTGGAGTTCAGACGAGCACCTGCCATGGAAATAACTATAAAACAGAGACAGGCTCGCAATGTCTCTTTTGTAGGAGAGAGGTTGCAGGGAAGAGAAAAGGGTATCCCCCACTAAACCACAAAGTCTATTTTGTACTCTGTCAAGGCAGGATAAGCTGTTTTTAGCAGCTCCTGCCCAGATGTGGCAGCAGTACTCCATCCTTGGACGTACTTGGCTTGAAGATGTCATATTCCAAAATTCACAGTGATTTGGTTAGTAACTTTTCTATTTGGCTAGTAAACGAAAATATTTTGCTCCATAGAGCCGTGTAGTTAGTGCAGTGGTGCCTTTGCACAAATTCGACACCAGGTCAAATGTCGGCCACTCACCTATCTACTTAGGAGATCCGACGTTGCCCAGGCCATATTATTTAAAAAATTTTTATTATTATTTAAAAAAAAAATTTTTTAGACTTGATACCGATTATTTTAGATTTATTTTATATAAATTAGATAATGGGGTATCACTTTAATACTTGATGCATGGCCGTAATGTTATTTAATTTTTTTAAATTTATTTTTTCATTTTTATTTTTTTTTTAAGTAAAAAAAAAAAAAAAAAGAATATTTTAGACTTGGTACAGATAATCTTTAGACTTATTTTAGGCAAATTAGAGAATGGGATATCACTTTCGTATTTTAATCTAATGCATTTTCGAGCCACCTGGCCATAATGATCATCCACTTTCAGACCAAATAGCATTTTCAAAGTACTAGCTGGACGCCTGGCGTTGCTCAGTCGTACAATATACTTAAAAATGATATTTTCATTTATGCAGATTGCATATGTATGCATTATAGAATTAATCCTGTATTGAATTTTTTTTTTTTTTTATCTATATGAGAGAAAAGCTATTTTTAAGATCTGATTTTTTTCGATACTTATCAGATGAATTTATGTACAAAACATATCTAAGAACACTGTCAGACGTATAAATTAGCTTTGTGTGAAGTTTGCAAAAGGTAGGCTCAGCCGTTTCAGAACCTATGAGGAACACACACATGCACAAAGTGACTTTTATATAATAGTAGAGACAGATTTTTATATATAATAGCTTAAAGTTTAAAATGTAAAAGTCAAGTATCATGGTTTAATTGAAACATTCATTTTGAATACGCCCCTGTCATATGAAAGAACCTGCTGTTGATTCAATATACCAGGCTCTTCTGCTTGTGCAGTGATAAAACTTTTCAAATTAAAGTTAGGCTGTATAAGAACAGTAATTAATCAGATTCTTTTGATTGTCGATTTTCAATACTTACCGACAGCATTCATATACAAAACGTATTTAAGAACCCTCCCAGACACATAAAATATGTTTATGTAAAATTTATTTAATTTAAATTTAAAGAGATTTATATTATAGACTAGCGAGGGTGCCTGAGTGTTTGTCGGTCTGTGTGTAGGGAGGAGGAAAAAAAAAAGTTTTGCTGGGTTCGAACCCGAAGCCTTGAGGCGAAGGTGGAAAAGAAAGCATGACAACTGATTTTCTGTATAAATTTTGGTGACTTTTTTAGTTGTTGGAAAGGAAAGATTATGACATTAGTGTATGCTAGGTTGACGGGAAAATACTTGTTCATTTGTTTACAACATGTTTTTCCACGCTATATCGTTTACATGATAGTATTTTGGCAATCATCCCTAATATTTCTTGCAAGATGGAAGGGGGCATATCATGCGCACGTTGACTCGAAGCACTTACATTTTGCTGAACGCTTTGGCAAAGGTTGGTAAAAGTAGGATTGTGTTGACATAGATTCCATTTACGATGTCAGTCAGGAGTTCAAATCCTGAAGGAAGCAAAAAAAATTAAAAAAAAAAAAAATTTGGTCTTTGTCCAGAATTGCCCCCACATTAAAAAAAAAAAAATTATAGAAAAATTTATGTAGGTTTTATATTCTATATATATATATATATATATATATATATATACACACACACACTCTCTCTCTCTGTTCCGCCTGACTTTGCTCGGGTCGTATGTACTGTTCATAACTTTATGAGCATATGTATACATTAAAAAGTGTGAATATGTATCGTAATGCCTTTCTATATAATAGGTTTCCTTAACTACCATAGAGAAACTTTGGTAGAGACGGCAGACGTCAAATTTTTTTTTTTTAATTTTGACCCCAATTTTTACTCCTTAACCTTTGTTTTTGGCTCAAATTGAATTCAAATATTTGACCCATGTCCAAGTAACATGCATCTAAAATTTCAAGTGTTTAGACCCAAAATTGGTGGAGGAGTTTGGTAGAGTCTGCAAAGGTCAACTCTGTAAACTTTGACATCTTGCCAGACAAATTTTCGCCCAAAAACTGATTAAAAAGCTTGCTGCATGTCTGAATACCCTTTATGTAAACATTTCAAATGTTTAGACACAAAATTGGCTTAATAGTTTGCTAGAGATCGCAAAGGTCAAATCTTTTGAACTTCGACCCCTTGGCATTGGCAGCCAACTTTTGGGCCAAAACCGATTAAAAAGCTAGCCCTATGTCTGGATACCCTTTATGTAAAATTTCAAATGTTTAGACCAGAAATTGTCTGAGTAATTTAGTAGAAACCGCAGAGGTAAATTTTTTTTAAACTTTGACCCCTTAACATTTATTGTTTTGGGCTTAAATCAAGTTAAGTTAGATCCCTGTCGAAGGAACCTCTATCTAAAATTTCAAGTTTTTAGACCCAAAATTGACGGAGGAATTTGTTAGTTCTCAAAGGTCAAATCGTTGAAATTTGACCCCTTAACAGCCAAATTTCTAGCCGAAAATGGATGACAAAGATTTTCCCAAATCTCAGTACCCTGTATATCAAATTTCGAGTCTGTAGACTAGAAATTGACAGTTATTGCGTAGAGAAATGTACACACACACACACACACACAGACACGTTCACTTTTTTTTTCTTTTTTTTTTTTTTTTTTTAATTCAATTTTCACCCCAAACAAGGCACAGTGCCACTTTGAAGCAGGTGGCTACTATCAGGGACTTAATTGGCGGGGTCATTATGAAGGGAGACGAGTAGAAAGATGTTTGTTCACATTACACTTGAACTTCTGCACATCAGTACAGTTGGGAAAGCAGAATCCCGGAAGGGAGTTCCAAAGACCTGTAGTTCTGGGGAAGAAACTATTGGAGTAAAAGGCTTTCTTGCACCTAGGGATCTCTACTGTGAAGGGATGAAACTTACTAGCTTGTCGGGTTTGTCAGGGGTAGTTACGTTGGGGAGGTACAAGTGTTTGCAGTTCATCAGAGCATTCACCATTAAAGTATTTGTAGAACAGGCAGAGGGATGCAACATCTCGTCGATGGGACAGAGGCTGAAGCCTAGATGACAGTTCAGGACCTATCAGGTTAGCGACTCTCTTTTTAATCCTGTCCAGGAGCGAGAGACAAGCAGCAAATGCACCAGCCCAGATGTGACAACAGTATTCCATACATGGGCGAATGGTGGTCTTAGAGAGGTACAGGATACTGTCAGGCGTAAGTAATTTTCTAGCACGGTAGAGGGAACTTTTATAGATATATAGACACATACATACACGGTTGCAGCAGAAATATCTCCTACATTTTGACATGCGATCTTCCCAATTGTGCTTTTGTGTTTTCTGAACAATCATTAATTTGTATGGATATCAGTGTTTAGAATTGTTCTGACCGTTCGATCAGACAATCCCAAGGGCAAAGCATGTTTGCGAGCTGAGCATTTTTATTTGTTAGATTTTCGCATGTCCAATTGGAAAAGAAAAGATTAAAATGGGACGAAAACCGTCGCTGGAAACTTTGTTTTCATCATCCTGGGCACGTCCCTTTTATTCATGGCAATCCATCGATGCATTTTGAGGATGCTGGCAATGGTCCTGTTGTCATAACTTGGATCGGTAAAGCGCATGAGTTGTACAGCGATGCATCTCTGATCTCATTCATTGAACATTTAGTCACTTTCAGACATGATAGGAGGTTCCTATCACTCTTGAGATTTGTACACAACTGGCCAACTAGTAGATAGTCTGCAACAAAAAAAAGAAAGTCCGTTTTCATCAAACGGAAATGGAATCGTGTCGTCTTTTCTAGAGCGACAATTTTATATCGCTTTATATATCCAAATGTTATGAAATTTAATCAAGTAGAACATCTGCTATGAGTTTAAAAAAAAAAAAATATATATATATATATATATCAGGATTCTATGGACAAACTTATCTTTAGTTGACCTTTAACAACTAAATATTTTCGTTTACTAGCCAAATAGAAAAGTTACTAGCCAAACCTACATGATTTTTGGAATATGACATCTTTGTTCTGTGACGATTATGTACATCATAAAGATTTTTTTTTTTTTTTTTAAGTGTAATTCTAAATATACAACAAATTTTATGTTGATACTTGAAGGTATAAACATTCTAATTATTTCAGATATTTATTTTAAACAGCCTTCGTTAAAAAAAACCCAACAGTTCTATTAAACGTTTATTGTTTAAATAATTTAACTTTGTTCGTTTTATTAAAAAAAAAAAAAGTTGAAAAGATTTTTTTCACTCAGTAGTGAGCTTTGGAAGATTGTCAGTAAAAGAAATACAATCACCAAAACATAAGCGTTTCATTATTTCTAGTCATCACTTTGAAAAATCACTCACAAATGCGATTGTTTCACTCGCAACGTAAAGCCCTGTGTAGGAGACTGAGTAACATTCACTTTCTGGCATTCGAGCACTTTCAGGTGGCTTTATTTTAAATACCGGACCGGTAGCTCTGAAATTGGCAACCAATAGTTATATTGATTTTCTATCTGGAACAGCAGCATCATGCCATACAAAAAACACCAACAAACACGCAAGAGAGCGGAATAGCGGGAATTTTATAAAAGTCAATCTAAATAAATGTAGAGACGATGTCCGTTTGCAAATCGTAGATATTATAATCTAGGGAGTATATAAAATGTAAAAAATAGTAAACCTCTCAGACCCCCCCCCCCCCCCCGAAAAAAGCCTTTGCTGGACATACAAAAATGCGTGTGCCCGTTTTGTCTTTTATATATTTACTAGTGGGGGGTACCCGGTGTTGCCCGGGTGTTTTCTAAATATACAACAAATTTTATACTTAACCATCCTAATTACTTCCAATATTTTTTTTTAAACAGCCTTTGTTAAAAAAAAAAAGTTCTATTAAACTATTATTGTTTAAATAATTTAACTTTGTTCGTTTTATTAAAAAAAAAACTAACACCCATTTTCACTTTTCTATTATAGATTGTTGTGTCATGTTATTGGCAATATAACGTACTACTTGAAATCTAACATAAAATTATAAGATATTACTCTAGTTTGCTTAAAGCATTGTTTAGCGTGTATATAAACCGGGCTCTATGGACAAATTTATCGTTAGTTGACCTTTGACAACTAAATATTTTCGTTTACTAGCCAAACCCACATGATTTTTAGAATATGGCATCTTCGTTCTGTGATGAGTATGTACATAATAAATATTTTTCTGTCCGTTTTTTTTTTTAACAAGTGTAATTCTAAATATACAACAAATTTTATGTTGATACTTGAAGGTATCTAATTTAGTATTCTAATTTCTTCAGATATTTTTTAAAACAGCCTTTGTTAAAAAAAAAGAGTATATTGTTCTATTAAACGTTTATTGTTTAAATAATTTAACTTTATTAAAAAAAAAAAAGTTGAAAAGATTTTTTTCACTCAGTAGTTTTGGAAGATTGTCAGTGAAAGAAACACAATTGCCCCAAAATAAGCGTTTCATTATTTCTAATCGCCACTTTGAAAAATCACTCGCAAATGCGACTGTTTCACTCGCAACGTAAAGCCCTGTGTAAGAGGCTGTGTAACAGAAAGTGCCGCAGCTCGAATACCATCAAGCATTCGAGCACTTCCAGGTGGTTTTATTTTAAATGCCGAACCGGTCGCTCTGAAATTGGCAACCAATAGTTATATTGATTTTCTATCTGGAACAGCATCATGCCATCCTAACTTGTAATGAACTCGGAAAACTCTCTGCGTTGCAGTTACAAATTCACATTCTTCAAAAACATTTTTAATACAAAATCACGATTTGCAACATTCTAAACCATATTGCTTGATGAGGGTACCTGAAAAAATGAATTCAGCTAACTTGATTATGAAGTAGAACTGACATATACTCAATGTAGCCGCCTTCAGCCTCAATCACCATCTCGAGACGGGTCCAGAACTAGGAACATGCTTTTACCACAAGCGCCAGATATTATATGCATAGATATTATGGTAAGAATTGACAGCCGTCATTAAAGTCGCGCGATGGTTGAAAAATAAGGGAGATAATTCAATTTCCGCTATTTTCGACCATATTCTGACTATGAGTATGGAGAAAACAGCGAAATATACAATTTTCTACGAAAATTATTTTCCGCATAAAAAAAAAAATGATCAAATTTAGTGACGTAACAGATGCGTAGGCGATCATAACAGGACTCTACATTGCAAGTGAAACAGTTGCATTTGCGAGTGATTTTTCAAAGTGGCGACCAGAAATAATGAAACGTTTATCTTTTGGCGATTGCATTCCTTTCACAGACACTCTTTCAAAGTTCGCTATTGAGTGAAAAATCTTTTCAACTTTTTGTTTTTTTTTCCCCCCATTCTTTATCTGTGCCTAAATCAAAACGTAGATTCCATGAACAAAGCTTCTTTCTTAGAAGTGCACGTCTGTGGAACTCTCTTCAGTTTGCCTGTTTCCCACCTGACTACAACTTGGATGTCTTCAAGTCCAACATAAACAAATTCCTGATAAACTGCCCCTCTTAAGACATTTTATCAAATCTCCATTACTAACGATTACTACGATATTATACCATTGACTACTATACACGCAATAATCCTTATCCCTGAGTGGCTTCCGGGCCTTGATAAGTGGTGACTACTATGCAAAAAAAAACAAAAAAAACATGCATATAGTATAATTTTTTTGGCTTTCTGGCATATTTCATTGTTGTATTACCTCCCCCGTTTTCTAGACGGTGACAGATCAGGGCGCATTTGCGAGTGATTTTTCAAAGTGGCGACTAAAAATAATGAAACGCTTATATTTTGGCGATTGTATTTCTTTCACTAACAATCTTCCTGGGCTCACTACTGAGTGAAAAATATCTTTTCAGCCTTTTTTTTTTTTTTTTTTTTTAAAAACGAGCAAAGTTAAATTCAGCTAACTTGATTATGAAGTAGAGCTTACATATTCAATGTAGCCGCCTTCAGCCTCAATCACCATCTCTATACGGGTCCAGAACTAAGAGCATGCTTTTACCACAAGCGCCAGCAGGAGCTTGGCGAATGCTTAACAAATGGCAGCAATCTGGCTGAATTTGGTGTTGTGGGAGGTCATGTTGGTGATGTTCTTAATGTATGACCAAACAAAGTAGTCCAGTGGGGGAGGAGGGGGGGCAGTGAGAGAAGAGTACAAAGTTGTAGCACTCATTGTGAAGCCAAGACTTCTTCAAGGTTTCTTTGGTCTTGTGGGCCAATGTCGAGTCCTGCTGCCACACCCAGGTTCTGCCACGGCCACCTAGGATTGCACAAGGGGATCACCACATTCTTCAGCACATCCAGGTACACTTTATTGTTGATTTTCAAGCCGACTTTGAAGATGTGAGGTGGCATGATGTGGCCTTCACTTGAAACCACACCAAAGGCCATAACAGTGGCCGGAAACTTTGTTTTCATCACCCTGCCCTCAAGCATTGAACAGTCTGGATTTACATTTTGATGGTGCTGGCAATGGTCCTGTTGTCATAATTTGGATTGATAGAGAACATGAGTTGTACAGCAGCACATCTCCAATCTCGTTCATTGAACATTGCCTTACTTTCAGACATGATAGAAGGCTTGTTGCGGACCAGGATATAGATATCCAGACTCGCTACAAAAGAAAATAATGGAAAGAAGGAAACAAAAACTCAATTGCGGGATGAAATAAACATGTTTATTTTCTGTCAAAATTAAAATGGTTTAGGTGTAACACGTGTTCATTCAGGCGTTGACGACTACATGCGTGGAAAAGAAAGAAATGAAGTCGAGGGCAAGAAATGGCCGTCCCACACATAGAAAGGAAAATAGAAAGGGAGTGTTTGCCTCAGCAAAACCGATCGTTCATGATAGCAGTCGTCCACGTGAAAAAGTCTTCAAGCCAAGAGCTATGGACGCTGAACTTGCCTGGTTGACGAAACCAGGCGAAAGGGAAGAAAGAGGAAGTTGAATAGTGTCGTGGGCTTTTATATCAGGGTGAGTGTTCTGACTGCGCATGTCTGGAATTCCTTTCAGGGGAAGTGACGTTTCGCATGTGTGCGTACATGTGTGTACGTTAGCGTGTGTGTGTGTATGCACGTGAGTGTATATACGTGAACGTGAATATATGTACGTGTCTGTGCGTATGTGCGTGCGTACATGTGGGTGTGTGTATGAGGATGTGTATATGCGTGTGTGTGTGCGTACATATGGGTGTGTATATGTGAGGGAAAACATGTTCGAACAGGCTCCTATCGCTCTTGGGATTTGTACACAACTGGTCAACTTTTATTGTCAACGAAATCGGCAAAATCAACAATTTTTCATTCAAATTGATTGATTGCCGGCTCTAGTTAAAAAACCAGCGCTGTGCTCCTGGTAGAAGCTTCACACCTCTCAGGGCAGTAACTTTGTCTATAATACATTGTAGTGTATATCGCACTGTAGTAAACCTATTTTTACTTTATGAAATTATTTTTATATATAATGGTTTGAATTTAAGTATAAAATACAGAAGTATAAAACTACTGTCTGCAGCAAAAAAAAAAAATATTTAAAAAATGGAGTTTAATTCCCCTGAATTGGTAACAGATCGACCCTGACCCAAATTTGGTAAACTGCTCCTAATTAATAAATGCATCCCACTTCCACCATGTACCTTATTAAAATTGTCTGAAATATTGTTTTCCAACCTTCTCATACCCCACCCCACCCCTCTCATTTATATTTATTTGTATCTCTTCCCTTTTTCTAACTGGCTACACGAACCCCCTCCTTCTAAAACTTTCCTCTCTCTCACTCCCTCTAATCTCTATACATCATCCCCACCAACAAATATTTTTGTAACCCCTCTCCCCCTCCTTTTCTTAACAGGAAACACCAAAGTTATGCTTTTGACTTCATATCCATGCTACACATTAGACATGGGAAAATATTTCCTCCTCTTAAATTAAATAAAACGTTTTTCAACATTTAAAAAAATTTTTCAATTTTTTTTTTTTTTTTTTGCCTGATGAGATCAATAATGATTGAAACGGTCTGCGCATCAAAGCAAGATATGACACTATTTACATAAAGAAAATGAAAAATGATAAATTTGCTCTCTTTGATTGAGCACTATCAACAACCCTTGTTGGAATTCAATGATTCTAATCTTTTGAATATTTTCAACCGGGAATAAAAACACACACACACATCTATCTCTCTCTCTCTCTCATATATATATAACTACTTAATTTACTCACATAAAATTAATATACGAAAGTATAGATTTATGCGTAAACTTTAAGTATTTACTTCAAAAGTGCTCAATACGTAGGTAGAGCTAGTTAGTAAGTTATAAAATGTATATGGCGATTAAGCTATACTGAAGAATCCGCGTTTCATCCACTCTAAGACTCTTCAGGCGCATAAGCCTGAAGAGTCCTAGAGTGGATGAAACACGGAATATTCAGTGTAGCTTAATCGGCATATACATTTTATAACTTATTTTTGATATATATATATATATATATATATATATATATATATATTAAAGTTCTTATGCAGAATATGGGCTGTTATTATTTCGATAAGATTTTTAAGTTAAATTCAATTTTTACGATATTTTTGTTTATTTGTTAGGTGAAAGTACTGAATAATGACACCCTTCCTCTGGTAAAAAATCTGGTGCTACCAGATCAGGCTGTCTGAAGATATTGGCTTCCTGAAACGAAACGCACCTAACATTTGATGCATTTTGTTTTTCTACTTTCTTTTGCAAAATCTAATTATGTTCTGCAAAACCAAAAACCAAAATAACCCACCTTTTCCCCCTTTTCCTTTTTCCCATTCTCTTTCTATTTCCCCCACTTCCTGACTGGTTTTCTAACTTAAAAATGTACCAAACATTAATACTGTAACCCTTTTCCCTCTCCCATTGCAAAACTCATTCATGTTGTGCAGGGCAGGAAACAAAAACGATAAAATCCACTATAAAACAACCAAACCAAACACTACAAACTAGCGATTGAAGATACAAAAAGTTTTAAAAATAAAAACCTTCTACGAAATAACTGGATGCAACATGAATACTATTTTCAAAATAACTGGATTCGACATTAAATAACCTGAGAAGGGTTGATATGCCGTAAAACAAACCCAACCAAACCAGTCTGTTATAGCAGTCATTCAGCACGATTCATAACCTGCACAAGAACTGAAAACTATGTAATGGAAAAGTGCATATAATTGAAAAAGTGTTGATGTGCCGTAAATAGAGCGAGCCAGTTGAATCATTAAAAGGGGGTGTTGTTGTGTGTTCGGCGTTAGATAACCCATGAATGTTTTTGTCGTATCCACAGATAAAGTGAATGCTGTTGTAATAGAAAAGTGGTTTTCTTATGGAAAAAAAAAATAAAAAAAATAATGCACAAAATCTTGAGCAAGTGAGTGGTTAATCGGCACAGCATATCTGCAAGGTGTGTAATTCATCAAACAGAATTTGGTTGTTGATAAGAAAGAACCCAAGCCGCATCTATTTATAAGTTTGGTAATATGATGCTCGGTTGAAAAGAAAGACTGAGAAAAATTATGATTTAGGTGAAAGACTCTTTGTCTCTTTTTCTCATCCATTTTTTTTTTTTTTGTTTTGTTTTCTTTCACCTCTCTAATCCTCCCTCTGTCTTGTTCTCCTTCCCTCTCTCTCTCTCTCTGGTCCCCTCTCTCTCTCTCTCTCTCTCTCTCTCTGGTCCTCTCTCTCTCTGGTCCTCTCTCTCTCTCTCTCTGGTCCTCTCTCTCTCTCACTCTCTCTCTCTCTCTCTCTGGTCCTCTCTCTCTCTCTCTCTGGTCCTCTCTCTCTCTCTCTGGTCCTCTCTCTCTCTCTCTCTCTCTCTCTCTCTCTGATCCTCTCTCTCTCTCTCTCTCTCTCTCTATTCCTCTCTCTCTCTCTATTCCTCTCTCTCTCTCTCTATTCCTCTCTCTCTCTCTCTCTCTCTCTCTCTCTGATCCTCTCTCTCTCTCTCTCTCTCTCTCTCTCTCTCTCTCTCTCTCTCTCTCTATTCCTCTCTCTCTCTCTATTCCTCTCTCTCTCTCTATTCCTCTCTCTCTTTCTCTCTCTGGTCCTCTCTCTCTCTCTCTCTCTGGTCCTCTCTCTCTCTCTCTGGTCCTCTCTCTCTCTCTCTCTCTGGTCCTCTCTCTCTCTCTCTCTGGTCCTCTCTCTCTCTCTCTCTGGTCCTCTCTCTCTCTCTCTCTGGTCCTCTCTCTCTCTCTCTCTGGTCCTCTCTCTCTCTCTCTCTGGTCCTCTCTCTCTCTCTCTGGTCCGTCCTCTCTCTCTCTCTCTCTGGTCCTCTCTCTCTCTCTGGTCCTCTCTCTCTCTCTGGTCCTCTCTCTCTCTCTGGTCCTCTCTCTCTCTCTCTCTCTCTCTCTCTCTCTCTCTCTCTGGTTCTCTCCCTCTCTCTCTGGTTCTCCCTCTCTCTCTCCCTCGCTCTCTGGTTCTCTCTCTCTCTCCCTTGCTCTCTCTCCCTCTGGTTCTCTCTCTCTCCCTCGCTCTCTGGTTCTCCCTCTCTCCCTCGCTCTCTGGTTCTCCCTCTCTCTCTGGTTCTCCCTCTCTCCCTCACTCTCTGGTTCTCCCTCTCTCTCTGGTTCTCCCTCTCTCCCTCTCTCTCTGGTTCTCCCTCTCTCCCTCTCTCTCTGGTTCTCCCTCTCTTTCGCTCTCTGGTTCTCTCTCTCTTTCGCTCTCTGGTTCTCCCTCTCTTTCGCTCTCTGGTTCTCCCTCTCTTTCGCTCTCTGGTTCTCCCTCTTTCTATCTGGTTCTCCCTCTCTTTGATTCCTTCCTCTTTTTCTCCTTTACTCCCCTTCCTCTCACTTTTTCTCTTTCTATCTTTCTCTTTATAAGTTCAAGGTACAAATTATAAAAAGTTGGCTTACTTGTCTTATTTTCAGAGCCTCTTTCCAAGAATTTCCTGGTCATCTTCAAGTACGGTGTCAACAAATACTTTTCATGAATCTTTTCCACATAACATCAAATTTATTCGTTCCATTCATATTTTCATGATATTCTCCATTATCCAAACAAAAATCTAGCAATCTTCTTAAACCTTATCATCGAAAGGTTTTTAGCCTTGATAAATGATTGCTGATTCGCACAAAGTAAAATTACCAAACAAATTTGGATTATTCACACAACTATTCATATCTTAGTTGTTGGTTCCCTGACAAAGGAGGGATTGGACCTCTTGTTCATCTGTTTGCACTTTTCTCAATAACTACGCCTTGGATTTTTTTTTTTTTTTTTAATTTTGCACAAACATTAGTCATGGTTTTATACACAACGTTTTAACCAATGTAATCTCCAATCTTACTCGGGTGCATTTTAGAATGTGGGAAATCCTATACAAAATTTTCAACTAATCCATTTATTGAATCCATAGGTGTGGATTGTTCTCGTTCTGTCAATTACGATCAAATAGAAGTGTTAATTTGTTATTGTTGGGTGTTATCACTTATACAGGGTTTCCCCAGGTGTGAAAAGTCCTTAAATTTTTATGTTTGCCTTGAAAATAGAATTTGCTCTGATGAACTCCTTGCATTTGTGCCCCCTCTCCGTACATAATCCCCTGACAAACATGCTTAGCAACAAAGTTAGAAAGCTACTTGCACCTGAAAGTATCCTGTACCTCTACAAGGCCGCCATTCGCCCATGTATGGAGTATTGTTGTCACATTTGGGCTGGTGCATCTGTTACTAGTTTCTCGCTCCTGGACAAGGTTCGAAAGAAAGCTACCAACCTGATAGGTCCTGAACTGGCATCTAAGCTTCAATATCTGTCCCATCGACGAAATGTTGCGTTCCTCTGCCTTTTCTACAAGTATTTTAATGGTGAATGCTCTGATGAACTACAAGCACTTGTACCTCCTCAATGTAAATATCCCCGTCAGACCCGACAAGCAGCTAAATCCCACCCCTACACAGTAGAGATTCCTAGGGGTAAGAAAGCCTTCTACTTTAATAGTTTCTTGCCCAGAGCTGCTAGACTTTGGAACTCCCTTCTGGGATTCTGCTTTCCCAACTGTACTGACATGCAAAAGTTCAAGTGTAATGTGAACAGACATCTTGCTGCTCAACTCCCTGCATAGTATCCCTGTTATTTCCATGGCAGGTGCTCGTCTGAACTCCAATCTCGTGTCCCCCCTCGCCAATCTTTCATGAAAAACACCCGTCTAGCTGAATCCACTGTGAAACATTTCCCTCACTCTTTATCTGTGCCTAAATCAAAACGTGGATTCCATGAACAAAGCTTCTTTCTTAGAACTGCACACCTGTGGAACTCTGTTCCATCCGCCTGCTTCCCACCGGACTACAACTTGGATGTCTTCAAGTCCAACGTTAACAAATTCCTAATCAACCCCGCCCCCTTAAGTAAACACTTCATCAAATCTCCACACTAACGTAATGTACTTGCAATAACCCTTATCCCTGAGTGGCTTCCGGGCCTTGATAAGTGGTGATCACTGTGCAAAAAAAAAAAAAAAAAAAGAGGCCAGGGGAGATCTCCAAAGCGTGAAATGACCTAATTAGAGAATGCAGTTCGAACAGCAGTCATGGACGCTCTCGCTGTATGAGCAGTGACGTCATCTTGTTGAAACCATATTGATGTCCTATTGATTCCTTGTCTGCGAATCTCAGGAACGAAAATCTATTCAAGCATTTGAATGTAGCGGTCTGAAGTAACCGTTGCTGTCTCTCCTCTTTCTTTAAAAAAAAAAAAAAAAATGAACCAAAAATCCTGCACTTTCCCAAATAAAACCAAGCAATCACTTTTGGGTTTTCTTCAAGGAGCGTTCTAAAAACATCCGTTTCCCTCATATATATATATATATATATATACTAGCAAAAGTACCCGTCGTTGACTGGGTACAAAAACAGCCTACAGAAAATGGACTCTGATTTATGAAAGTACTAGCAGGGCTACGCGGCGTTGCTCGGGACCGTATAAACAATGAAAAAACAAAAGCAGATATTGAACATATGTTTTATTCTTAGGGGAGAGGATTCTTTCATCTCAAGTTTTAGCGTTACAAACAAACATTTGTCTTTTATATATATAGATAATGACAGGTTTTTTGGGGGCCCCCCTAGAAGATAACTGATCAGTTGACCAACTTCTAGTGGTCCGTTTGACGTGAAATTTCGATATTTGTCATCCGGGTGATGGGGCTTCGATATGATACCAAATTTGTCAAGTTTGGTTCCGTCTTTCAAAAGTTTTAGCGTTACAAACATACATACATACACACAGACGTTTGGCTTTTATATATATAGAAGAAGAAGATAGAAGATGATAGGTTATGAAAAGGAAGGGTTGTAAAGAGATAGCTTCGAATTTGGGGGTATCAAAACCAAAGCAAAATATGATGAAAGTAAAAATAGAATAGATAAACCCCATAATTTATTGTACCATACCTGTTCACACTGAAACATCACCATATTCTGTGGATCTATATTAAAAAAACCTTGTTAAACTTTGTGACATATTTCAATTCTGTGGAGGTCAGGCGCGAACGAACACCCCATAATTTTATTATACCATATTTCTTCAAACTGAAACATAATTATCAAAGTATACTTACGCAGATAGATATGAAAAGTCTTTATTAAAGTTTGTGCCTATTTCCATTCTATGGAGGCCAGGCACGAACGCAGAACCCACAATTTTATCATACTATCCCTATTTAAGTTAAAACATACTTATCAAAGTATTCTTATGTACATCTATATCAAAAACACTTGTAAACGTTTTTTTTTTTTTCATACTTTGTGGACCAGGCGCGTACGCAGACCCCATACCCATTCCTGTGTCTCGATACATCTTCTATCATTATGTGATCAGTTTTCTATAATAGTCAACCATATAGGAGCCTATTCGTGACCAGACACTCACACACAGACGTTCAGCTTATATATATATATATATATATATATATTCACTACACCAATGAAAACTGAAGGATCGGTCGAAAATTGTGTACTTATAAAAAAGTTTTTTAATTTTTTTTTCACAATATTATTTTGTATTCCTGGACGTCACCAATTGAAAACGAATAAAGAAAAGTTATAAGCTTTTATACTTTTCGTATTCTTTTTTATACATTTCCATTCATATATATATATATATATATATATAAACTTTTTTTTTTTTAATATTTCAACAGGAATTTTATAATGTACATAAAAACATTTACTAAACTATTATGGAATATTTTGAAGCGAAAAATTGTGTTGGACAAATGATGGCCATTTTCATGAGCACAAATTTGAAGCCGCTTTCTAAAGTTAGCCTCCTCTCTCACTTTCGCCGTTTCCCGTGACTCACCCTGTAGTTTCTTCCTCAGAACAACTAAACTTTGGAGTTCCCTTCCTGCTACCTGCTTCCCTAAGTGTACTGATATGCAGAAGTTTAAATGTAACGTAAACCAACATCTTGTTAATCTTTCTTAGGCATGGTCCCAATTAGTAGCCCCTTGCATCCAAGTGGCAACATGCCTTGTTTGGGAGTGAAGGTATGAATTACGTTCCATTGAGGAACACCGCAGCTTGTTTACATTCGAAGCGACGTTGGCGGTTTGAACTCGGAAATTTCATTTGACTACTAAAACAAGAAAATCTCCCAAGTTTCTCTCCGAACACAGTTGTTCGACCACCGAAACGTTAGACAACCGCGGTATCACTCTATTAATAAACAAATCTGTTGCCAAGGCCGCTGGAAAAATGGTGGAATCTTTCTATCGATCCGGTAGATATCTCACTGCTGATGCTATTCTCTATCTATATAAGAGCCAGGTACGTCCAAGGATGGAATACTGTTGCCACATCTGGGCAGGAGCTGCTAGAAAGGACTTGTCCTGCCTTGAAAGAGTTAAAAATAGACTTTGTAGCCTCGTAGGAGATGTCCTTTTCTCCTCCTTGCAACCTCTATCTCACAGAAGAGATGTTGCGAGTTTGTCTCTGATGTATCGTTATTTTCATGGAAAGTGTTCGACTGAGCTTCAATCTATGGTCCCCCCTCGCCAAACTTTCACAAGAAACACTCGTCTAGCTGTAAACACTATCAATAATTCCCCCCACTCTTTATTTGTGCCTAAACCTAATCGTAGATTCCATGAACAAAGCTTCTTTCTTAGAACTGCACGCCTGTGGAATTGTCTTCCGTTTTCCTGCTTTCCGGCTGACTACAATATGGTTGTGTTCAAGTCTAAAGTAAATAAGTTCTTGATGAGCCGTTCCATATAAGTTATCAAATTTACCAAATTTTCATTACTAATGATTACTATATTGTCCAATTTCTACTGTACACTCTTTAACCCTTATCCTTGAGTGGCCCCTTGGCCTTGATAATGTGGTGATGCCTATGTAAAAATAAAAAAAGAAAAACTGACTTGAAAACAACAAATATATTCTATTAAAAAATTTTTCTTCAAAATCACTGGATTCGACATTAAATAACCTGAAAAAGGGTTGATATGCCGTAAAACAAAAACAACCAACACACAA
This sequence comes from Euprymna scolopes, assembly GCF_053919585.1. Classification (NCBI taxonomy): domain Eukaryota; kingdom Metazoa; phylum Mollusca; class Cephalopoda; order Sepiida; family Sepiolidae; genus Euprymna; species Euprymna scolopes. The sequence continues at coordinate 2,133,358 of NC_136526.1, read as the reverse complement.
CTAGCTCTTCCCTGTGCACGAATTATATCAGCCAAGCAACAAAACTGAACAGCATCAATTTTTTTTTTTTTTTTTTTACATAGGATATCAAGGCCCGGAAGCCACTCAAGGATAAGGGTTATAGTGTACAGTAGTCAATGGGATAATTTCATAGTAATCGTTAGTAGTAGAAATTTTGAAAATTAGATTACTTAAGGGGACGGTTCATCAAGAATTTGTTTATGTTGGACTTGAAGACAACCAAATTGTAGTCGGCTGGAAAGCAAGCAAACAGAACAGAGTTCCACAGGTGTGCAGTTCTAAGAAAGAATCTTTGTTCATGGAATCTACGTTTTGATTTAGATAAAGATTGGGGAAAGTTATTGACAGTGGTTTCAGCTAGGCGGATGTTTATCAAGAAAGATTGGCGAGGGGGTGGGGCAGAGATTGGAGCTCAGACGAACATGCTGTTGTCATAGCCCTATTAATGATACATTACTTGAAAGTATTTCATTCAAACTCATCAGCTTAACGTTCACACGTAATATAAATGTAAATATCCCGGACAACTCCGACAAGACTGTTTCCCAGTTGACTACAACTTCGTTGTCTTCAAGTCCAATATAAACAAATTCTTGATGAACCGCCCCCTTATGTAATCCAATTTATCAAATCTCCATTACTAACGACTACTATGATATAATCCCAATGATTACTGTACACTCAATAGCCCTTATCCTCGAGTGGTCTTAGGGCCTTAATAAGTGGTGACTCATTTGTAAAAGAAAAAAAAAATTCTTTTCGTCGTTTTGATTCTCAGGTATATATCCATTGATATCTTATGTTTTTATATAGCGTGATGTGGTTCTCGGTTGATTAGTTGTGTCTAACTGTGTTGGGTATATATTCGAGAGTAAAAACAATGAAAAGAATATGCTGTTGTCACCGCCTTAATCATTAGCTATAACTATTAGTGGTTGAGATGGTTTCTTGTAATTATTGAAGGAAACAAGCTTAGTCTTGGCAGCATTGAATGTAACCATCCATTTTTGTCCTCATTCCACCACAGGTTGGAGGTCTTCATCTAGTGTTTCTGCCATTTTCCTTAGATATGTGTTCATTTGTTTTTCCCTCGTACCTGTTATAGAGTGTGGTGTCATCAGCAAATATACGCATCTCAGAGACAATTTTATCAGGGAGGTCATTTATAAATATTAGGAATAAGGATAGACCCTTGAGGCACTCCCGCATTAATATCATATTGTTTAGATGTACGACCATCGAGAACAACTTGGATTTTTCTCTTACTTAAGGATTTAATCACTATTATATAAAAGTCACTGTGTGTGTGTGTGTGTGTGTGTGTGTGTGTGTGTCCCATTCCTCATAGGTTCCAAAATAGCTGAGCCTATCTTTTGCAAATTTCACACAAAGTTAATTTATATATCTGGCAGTGTTCTTAGATATGTTTCCTACAGAAATTCATCAGATAAGTATCGAAAATCGAAAAAATCTGATCTTAAAAATAGGTTTTTCTCTAGGGTTTCCGCTGTTGCCTTGGATACGTGTTCATTCGTTTTCCCCTCGTGTCTGTTATAGATTATGGTGTCACTTTTTTTTTTCTCCTTTAATTCCCTCTACTTTTAAATTCTGTTTTTCCACAAAATATGATGGAAAATTAGTTTGAGATTTTAAGAGTGGATATAATTTTTCAGGAAGTAGATGGGCTACTTTTTTCTTTTTTTTTTACATTTTCTTTATTTCTCTTTTCTTTTTTTTTACATTTTCTTTATTTCTTTTTTCTTTTTTTTTACATTTTCTTTATTTCTCTTTTCTTTTTTTTTACATTTTCTTTATTTCTTTTCTTATTTTTTCTTTCCCTTTTCCATTTTCAAGTTTTCGTTTTATTTCTTCTTCCTTTTCTTCACCCTCTTCCTTCCTCCCTCTTTTTTTCCTTTTCTTTTTTAAGTTTTCCTATTTCCCTCTTTTTTTTTCTTTCCCCTTTTCTTTCATCCCTTTTCCATTTTACAGTTTTCATTTTATTTTTACTTCCTTTTCTTGCCTCCCTTTTCTTCATCCTCTTTCTTCCTCCCTTTTCTTCATCCTCTTTCTTGCCTCCCTTTTCTTCATCCTCTTTCTTCCTCCCTTTTCTTCATCCTCTTTCTTCCTCCCTTTTCTTCATCCTCTTTCTTCCTCCCTTTTCTTCATCCTCTTTCTTCCTCCCTTTTCTTCATCCTCTTTCTTCCTCCCTTTTCTTCATCCTCTTTCTTCCTCCCTTTTCTTCATCCTCTTTCTTCCTCCCTTTTCTTCATCCTCTTTCTTCCTCCCTTTTCTTCATCCTCTTTCTTCCTCCCTTTTCTTCATCCTCTTTCTTCCTCCCTTTTCTTCATCCTCTTTCTTCCTCCCTTTTCTTCATCCTCTTTCTTCCTCACTTTTCTTCATCCTCTTTCTTCCTCACTTTTCTTCATCCTCTTTCTTCCTCCCTTTTCTTCATCCTCTTTCTTCCTCCCTTTTCTTCTCCTCTTCTTCCTCCCTTTTCTTCATCCTCTTTCTTCCTCCCTTTTCTTCATCCTCTTTCTTCCTCCCTTTCTTCATCCTCTTTCTTCCTCCCTTTTCTTCATCCTCTTTCTTCCTCCCTTTTCTTCATCCTCTTTCTTCCTCCCTTTTCTTCATCCTCTTTCTTCCTCCCTTTTCTTCATCCTCTTTCTTCCTCCCTTTTCTTCTTCCATCCTCTTTCTTCCTCCCTTTTCTTCATCCTCTTTCTTCCTCCCTTTTCTTCATCCTCTTTCTTCCTCCCTTTTCTTCATCCTCTTTCTTCCTCCCTTTTCTTCATCCTCTTTCTCCTCCCTTTTCTTCATCCTCTTTCTTCCTCCCTTTTCTTCATCCTCTTCTTCCTCCCTTTTCTTCATCCTCTTTCTTCCTCCCTTTTCTTCATCCTCTTTCTTCCTCCCTTTTCTTCATCCTCTTTCTTCCTCCCTTTTCTTCATCCTCTTTCTTCCTCCCTTTTCTTCATCCTCTTTCTTCCTCCCTTTTCTTCATCCTCTTTCTTCCTCACTTTTCTTCATCCTCTTTCTTCCTCACTTTTCTTCATCCTCTTTCTTCCTCCCTTTTCTTCATCCTCTTTCTTCCTCCCTTTTCTTCATCCTCTTTCTTCCTCCCTTTTCTTCATCCTCTTTCTTCCTCCCTTTTCTTCATCCTCTTTCTTCCTCCCTTTTCTTCATCCTCTTTCTTCCTCCCTTTTCTTCATCCTCTTTCTTCCTCCCTTTTCTTCATCCTCTTTCTTCCTCCCTTTTCTTCATCCTCTTTCTTCCTCCCTTTTCTTCATCCTCTTTCTTCCTCCCTTTTCTTCATCCTCTTTCTTCCTCCCTTTTCTTCATCCTCTTTCTTCCTCCCTTTTCTTCATCCTCTTTCTTCCTCCCTTTTCTTCATCCTCTTTCTTCCTCCCTTTTCTTCATCCTCTTTCTTCCTCCCTTTTCTTCATCCTCTTTCTTCCTCCCTTTTCTTCATCCTCTTTCTTCCTCCCTTTTCTTCATCCTCTTTCTTCCTCCCTTTTCTTCATCCTCTTTCTTCCTCCCTTTTCTTCATCCTCTTTCTTCCTCCCTTTTCTTCATCCTCTTTCTTCCTCCCTTTTCTTCATCCTCTTTCTTCCTTCCTTTTCTTCATCCTCTTTCTTCCTCCCTCTTTTTTGCTTTTTTTTCCTTCCCTTTTTCTTTCTTTCCTTTTCCATTTTTAAGTTTTCATTTTATTTCTGTCTTCCTTTGCTTTCCTTGCTTTTCTTCACCCTCTTTTTCCCCTTTTCTTTTTCCTTTTCTTTCCCTCTTTTCTTTCTTTTTTCCATTTTTAAGTTTTCATTTTATTTCTTTTTTTTCATCCTCTTCCTTCCTCCCTCTTTTCTATTTTCTCTTTTTTTCTCCTTTAATTCTCTTTTTACTGTTTTACAATTTTCTCCCCCCCCCCCTGTTTTCATATTTTCAGGTTGCGTTTTTTATGTTTTTTATCTAAAAAAAAAAAAAAAAAAAATTAATGCAAAAAAAAAAAAAATGCTGATAATAAAACATTTAGAACAATGTTATTTTTGGATGTCTACCGTTTGGCGTAGATCCAAGAAATTATTTACATCTAACAGATTTAAATAACTTCTTGGCGCTTCTACACTATTGGGACGGAATTTCAGAAACGAACTGGATTCAAACTTTGCACACCCAAGTTGTCAGTTCGTCATCCCCCTGTTGGTGAATGGCTCCATACAGATAAATCCTTCACCTCTATCGAAAGTTTTAGACAGACATACATACATACATACATACATTTAAACAGACAGGTGAGCTTTATATAATAGAAGGTATGCAAACATGATGATTGCAACGTCTTGTCAGACGAGTGCCACTCCCTCAAACACTTAAAGTCCATGAGCCCAAAAATGACTTCCATCACCACAGGACCATTTTAATAGACAAATGCCTGAGGGAGTATCTGTACACAGATGATGCTACAGCTTTGTACGACAGCTAAGTCTCTCTCTCGGTTCAAAATGTTGAGATCCAGCAAGAGCAAGATAGCCAGCAACAAGTTAAACTGGTACTGGTCTCCCGCTTTATGGTTTTTTAAATCAGATTTGCTTCTCCTAGAAAGGTTGCCTTCACCACAGCTTACGGGAGCCCTCTCCACCCCAACACACACATACATACACACAAACACACATGGTGCTAGTTGGCCGTTGACGCCGAAAAAGGGTTCATTCGCCCTTTGGAAGGTCTTGTTTTTAATCCTTCAGGGAGACTAGCTACCCTCCTCTCCAAACAAGTCTGGTGGGGGAACCAGTTTAGTTGCCGGTGATCCAACCATGAGGCAGGTAGTACTGGGTTACATGGTACCCAGTAGCATATAACATGACCTGACATACATACATACATACATACATTTAAACAGGTGAGATTTCTATTATAGATGAATCAGATGATTGTTGTTGGCATTCGTTTTCCTGATATCTTTCTAATTGGAATACTTTCTAGAAAGACATTAGTCATTTACTGGTGGAACCACATGAAGGTTGCCAACATTCCTAAGTGAAAGTGCTTCCATGGAACAAACTGGGTTCGAACTTTGCACACCCAAGTTGTCAGTTCGTCATCTCCCTGCTGTTAATGCTCCATGCATCGTTGATGAATGGCTCGAGATACATAACAACACGAACAAATATCGTATCGCTATAAATCACGCGTATGTAAATAGTTTACTCTGTTTATATCAAATTACATTTTTTTTAATATTGTTACACAAAACCAAACTGTTTTTTTTTTTTTTCTTTATACGTGTCGCTTGCCAAATTTTTATAATTCAATTTAATTGGGAAAAGAAAACAGTTGTTATCTTGTTTGCATTACAAATGGCAAACTTTTACCACGTGCCCCAGTGTATTATAAACACTCCGACCTCCCCTTGTTAAGAACGGCTTTCGGAATGAACCCCCCCCCCCTCAACCTCCCCATGTTAAGAATGGCTTTCGGAATGAACCCCCCTCCCTCAACCTCCCCCATGTTAAGAATGGCTTTCGGAGTGAACCCCCCTCCCCTCAACCTCCCCCATGTTAAGAATGGCTTTCGGAGTGAACCCTCCCCCCTCAACCTCCCCATGTTAAGAATGGCTTTCGGAGTGAACCCTCCCCCCTCAACCTCCCCATGTTAAGAACGTCTTTCGGAATGAAACCCCCGCCTCCCTCAACTTCCCCATGTTTAGAACGTCTTTCGGAATGAACCCCCCTCCCTCCCTCGACCTCCCCATGTTAAGAATGGCTTTCGGAGTGAACCCTCCCCCCTCAACCTCCCCATGTTAAGAATGGCTTTCGGAGTGAACCCCCCTCCCTCAACCTCCCCCATGTTAAGAATGGCTTTCGGAGTGAACCCCCCTCCCCTCAACCTCCCCCATGTTAAGAATGGCTTTCGGAGTGAACCCTCCCCCCTCAACCTCCCCATGTTAAGAATGGCTTTCGGAGTGAACCCCCTCCCTCAACCTCCCCCATGTTAAGAATGGCTTTCGGAGTGAACCCCCCTCCCCTCAACCTCCCCCATGTTAAGAATGGCTTTCGGAGTGAACCCTCCCCCCTCAACCTCCCCATGTTAAGAATGGCTTTCGGAGTGAACCCTCCCCCCTCAACCTCCCCATGTTAAGAATGGCTTTCGGAGTGAACCCCCCTCCCCTCAACCTCCCCCATGTTAAGAATGGCTTTCGGAGTGAACCCCCCTCCCCTCAACCTCCCCCATGTTAAGAATGGCTTTCGGAGTGAACCCTCCCCCCTCAACCTCCCCATGTTAAGAATGGCTTTCGGAGTGAACCCTCCCCCCTCAACCTCCCCATGTTAAGAATGGCTTTCGGAGTGAACCCCCCTCCCCTCAACCTCCCCCATGTTAAGAATGGCTTTCGGAGTGAACCCCCCTCCCCTCAACCTCCCCCATGTTAAGAATGGCTTTCGGAGTGAACCCTCCCCCCTCAACCTCCCCATGTTAAGAATGGCTTTCGGAGTGAACCCTCCCCCCTCAACCTCCCCATGTTTAGAACGTCTTTCGGAATGAACCCCCCTCCCTCCCTCGACCTCCCCATGTTAAGAATGGCTTTCGGAGTGAACCCTCCCCCCTCAACCTCCCCATGTTAAGAATGGCTTTCGGAGTGAACCCCCCTCCCTCAACCTCCCCCATGTTAAGAATGGCTTTCGGAGTGAACCCTCCCCCCTCAACCTCCCCATGTTAAGAATGGCTTTCGGAGTGAACCCCCCTCCCTCAACCTCCCCCATGTTAAGAATGGCTTTCGGAGTGAACCCCCCTCCCCTCAACCTCCCCCATGTTAAGAATGGCTTTCGGAGTGAACCCTCCCCCCTCAACCTCCCCATGTTAAGAATGGCTTTCGGAGTGAACCCTCCCCCCTCAACCTCCCCATGTTAAGAATGGCTTTCGGAGTGAACCCTCCCCCCTCAACCTCCCCATGTTAAGAATGGCTGTCGGAGTGAACCCCCCTCCCCTCAACCTCCCCCATGTTAAGAATGGCTTTCGGAGTGAACCCTCCCCCCTCAACCTCCCCATGTTAAGAATGGCTTTCGGAGTGAACCCCCCTCCCTCAACCTCCCCATGTTAAGAATGGCTTTCGGAGTGAACCCCCCTCCCCTCAACCTCCCCCATGTTAAGAATGGCTTTCGGAGTGAACCCTCCCCCCTCAACCTCCCCATGTTAAGAATGGCTTTCGGAGTGAACCCTCCCCCCTCAACCTCCCCATGTTAAGAATGGCTTTCGGAGTGAACCCTCCCCCCTCAACCTCCCCATGTTAAGAATGGCTTTCGGAGTGAACCCTCCCCCCTCAACCTCCCCATGTTAAGAATGGCTTTCGGAGTGAACCCCCCTCCCCTCAACCTCCCCCATGTTAAGAATGGCTTTCGGAGTGAACCCTCCCCCCTCAACCTCCCCATGTTAAGAATGGCTTTCGGAGTGAACCCTCCCCCCTCAACCTCCCCATGTTAAGAATGGCTTTCGGAGTGAACCCTCCCCCCTCAACCTCCCCATGTTAAGAATGGCTTTCGGAGTGAACCCTCCCCCCTAAACCTCCCCATGTTAAGAATGGCTTTCGGAGTGAACCCTCCCCCCTCAACCTCCCCATGTTAAGAATGGCTTTCGGAGTGAACCCCCCTCCCCTCAACCTCCCCCATGTTAAGAATGGCTTTCGGAGTGAACCCTCCCCCTCAACCTCCCCATGTTAAGAATGGCTTTCGGAGTGAACCCTCCCCCCTCAACCTCCCCATGTTAAGAATGGCTTTCGGAGTGAACCCTCCCCCCTCAACCTCCCCATGTTAAGAATGGCTTTCGGAGTGAACCCTCCCCCCTCAACCTCCCCATGTTAAGAATGGCTTTCGGAGTGAACCCCCCTCCCCTCAACCTCCCCCATGTTAAGAATGGCTTTCGGAGTGAACCCTCCCCCCTCAACCTCCCCATGTTAAGAATGGCTTTCGGAGTGAACCCTCCCCCCTAAACCTCCCCATGTTAAGAATGGCTTTCGGAGTGAACCCCCCTCCCTCAACCTCCCCCATGTTAAGAATGGCTTTCGGAGTGAACCCCCCTCCCCTCAACCTCCCCCATGTTAAGAATGGCTTTCGGAGTGAACCCCCCTCCCCTCAACCTCCCCCATGTTAAGAATGGCTTTCGGAGTGAACCCTCCCCCCTCAACCTCCCCATGTTAAGAATGGCTTTCGGAGTGAACCCTCCCCCCTCAACCTCCCCATGTTAAGAATGGCTTTCGGAGTGAACCCTCCCCCCTCAACCTCCCCATGTTAAGAATGGCTTTCGGAGTGAACCCCCCTCCCTCAACCTCCCCATGTTAAGAATGGCTTTCGGAGTGAACCCCCCTCCCCTCAACCTCCCCCATGTTAAGAATGGCTTTCGGAGTGAACCCTCCCCCCTCAACCTCCCCATGTTAAGAATGGCTTTCGGAGTGAACCCTCCCCCCTCAACCTCCCCATGTTAAGAATGGCTTTCGGAGTGAACCCTCCCCCCTCAACCTCCCCATGTTAAGAATGGCTTTCGGAGTGAACCCCCCTCCCCTCAACCTCCCCCATGTTAAGAATGGCTTTCGGAGTGAACCCTCCCCCCTCAACCTCCCCATGTTAAGAATGGCTTTCGGAGTGAACCCTCCCCCCTCAACCTCCCCATGTTAAGAATGGCTTTCGGAGTGAACCCCCCTCCTCAACCTCCCCCATGTTAAGAATGGCTTTCGGAGTGAACCCCCCTCCCCTCAACCTTCCCCATGTTAAGAATGGCTTTCGGAGTGAACCCTCCCCCCTCAACCTCCCCATGTTAAGAATGGCTTTCGGAGTGAACCCTCCCCCCTCAACCTCCCCATGTTAAGAATGGCTTTCGGAGTGAACCCCCCTCCCTCAACCTCCCCCATGTTAAGAATGGCTTTCGGAATAAACACCTCCCAACCTTGAAAGCCGTTTTTAACATGGGGAGGTTGGGGAAAGGGGGTTATTCCGAAAGCTGTTCTTAACATGAAGTGGTTGGGGGTGTTTATACTACGCTGAGGCAGGTCGTAAAAAATACCTTACAAAAAATAGTCAACTGCAGCTGATTCTCTTCATTTTATGTCATACTGAATTATCTCCCTTATCTACAACGAAATAACTATTGTACATATTCAGTGGGTTTCGGATAAATTTGACAGTTTTATCAGAAAATATAAAGGTGTTTGATATGTATGAAATTTGATTGAATTCAATGAAATGCAAAAGGCAAAGAAATTGCTGAAGTGTTTTACTTAAAATAACCGTCATTAGCGTGTATAGAACTCTTAACCTGGGCTCAGAATTTAGATCAAGCTGATTTTAGACTTTCCCTTGGAAGACCCTCAAAACCCACTTTAATTCTGTCGATTAACTGATCCCTGGCACAGCAATTGGTATCACCCCATACATAATAATCCATCGGATCAAGATCAGGGGAGTTTGGAAACCAAACATTGGGATTTGTGTAGTTGTAAATATTGGCTGAGAACCATTTTTATACTTTTTTCTGGGGGAGGGGGGTACTGCTACATATATACAGCCTATTATTAGTGACTTTTTTTTTATCCAGGGATCAAGTACAGTGTTTAGCAACTCCATGTAAGCACCTTAAGTCAGCCTTAGACCCAGTTTGAAAAATGAGGGCATGCATCCAAAAAGATCATGACAGTTTGAATTATCTCCCTTAGTGTTAACATTAGGTGCTTACAGGAGGTTCCACATGAAGGGTGCCAACTTCGTAAGTGAAAGTGTTTCTACTGAACGAACTGCATTCGAACTTGGCGCATCCAGGTTGTCGGTGCATTTTGTTACCCCCCCCCCCCGTCACCTTTCGGAATACAGTTACCACTTCCCAAGTCGTACACGACTAATATGATATAGGAGGAATAATAAATATATCATTTATGGAATTATTACTCGACTTCACGATCTGTGAATCAGAAGAACAGGTGACTCCACAGCAAACGAAGTCTCGTTATACCTGATTACTTTCTTGCATAAAATAATAAAAATGTTAATTTCGAGTTACTTTTGAGACGAGTAATTTGTATAATTTATTTTATATATATACTAGCAGTTCAGCCCAACTTTGCTCGGGTCCTATGTACTGTTCATAACTTCATGTGCATGTATATTAAAAAGTTTGACGTCTGTCCAGGTAACCTACATCTAAAACTTCAAGTGTTTAGACTCAAAATTGGTCAAGGAGTTTGTTAGAGTCTGCAAAGGTCAACTCTGTCAACGTTGACCTCTTGGCAGCCAAATATTTGCCTAAAACCGGATTAAAAAGCTTGCTGCATGTCTGAATACCCTTTATGTAAAATTTCAAATGTTTAGACCCAAAATTGGCTGACTAGTTTGCTGAAGACCGCAACGGTCAAATCTTTTGAACATTGACCCCTTGGCAGCCAAATTTTCAGTCAAAAACTGATTAAAAAGCTTGCCCTATGTCTGAATACACTTTATATAAAATTTCAAATGTTTAGAGCAAAAATTGGCTGAGTAATTTGGTAGAGACCGCAGAGGTCAATATTTTTTTTAACTTTGACCCCAATTTTTACCCTTTTAACTTTTTATTGCTTTGGGCTCAAATCAAATTAAAAAGTTTGATTCATGTCAAAGTAACCTACATCTAAAATTTCAAGTGTTTAGATCCAAAATTGGCGGAGGAGTTTGGTAGTTTTCAAAGGTCAAATCATTGAACTTTGACCCCTTGACAACCAAATTTCTGGCCAAAAACCAATCAAAAAGATTTTTCCAAATCTCAATATCCTTCATGTCAAATCTCGAGCCTGTAGACTGAAAATTGTCAGAATAGTTTAGTAGGGAAATATACAGACACACAAGTTCAGTTTTATAGATAGACTAGCGAGGGGTACCCGGCGTTGCCTGGGTGTTTGTAGGTGTGTGTGAAAAAAAAAGCCTTGACGACGCACAGTTGGAAAATAGTAAAGTGTGAAAAAAAAACAGGTGCGCGTTTTTGATTGACGTGACAGCCATAGGTATTCAGCAGTTAGCATTTTGTGCGGGACAGTTTTTAATGAGGTCAATAAATCGGTTTGTTTGTTTTTAAAAACCCGCTCCCCCGTCTGATATGACGAAGTCGACATTGACCAAACGTTACTTAGCTCTCCAGAGACCACTGGCTCTGGGCCTGTGATTAGAGTTGAGTTTCGCTTTTTTTTTTATACCGAAAACCGAATGTAACGCGTGCCGATGCGGGGAAATATGGAATAATTACCGTTTGAAAGTCAATAAAATTAAATAGACACGCGAGCTCCATGGTTAACTGCGAGATATTACAATTTATAGATAATATAAAAAGTTTTAAGAAGTTGTGAAGCGAGCGAGCGCTTCTCTGAAAGAAGCCTTTTGTGGACATCGAGAAAAAGCGTACATACATACATACATACATTTTCGCTTTTATATATATAGATTTACGGACTATTTTCCTGATCTTCTAGTTGTTGTTTTCATAACGTTTCGGCCAATTATTCCTCTGGCCTTCGTCAGATAGTTAACTGTGACGGCCAGAGGAATAGTTGGTCAAACTGTGGTGAGGCAACAACAACTATGGAAGGCAGTAATTGCTGTGAATGCAGTTGGGACATTCGACATTCTTATCCTGACACAGTTAACCATCTGATGAAGGTCAGAAGAACAATTGGCCGAAACGTCGCGAAACAAGAACTATGAAGATGAGGATAATAGTCCGCAAATAATTAAATAAAAATAAATAATACAAATGTTATACTTTCACCGTTTTGAATTTATTTTTAGTGTTATATAAAAAAAAATATATATGAAACTAGCTGGACACCTGACGTTGGCTGGTCATACAGTATGCTTCTTTTTTTTTTTTTTTATATTTTCACCCCAAGCAAGACACAGGGCCACAAACAAATGAACACATATCTAAAGAAATGGCAGAAGCACTAAAGGATGACCTCCAATCTGTAGTGGAATGGGGACAAAAATGGAAGGTCACGTTCAATGCTGCCAAGACTAAACTTGTTTCCTTCAATAACTACAAGAAACCTTCTCTGTCACCAATAGCAATGGCCAGTGACTCTTTATCTGAGAGTACATCTTTCAAACTGCTTGGCCTAACGTTCACAGGAAATGAGTTGGAACAATTACATTGAAAGCATTACCAGGGCCGCTGCGTAGAAGGTAGGCTCTCTCTACCGTGCTAGAAAACTACTAACACCCGAAAGTATCCTGTACCTCTATAAGGCAACCATTCGCCCATGTATGGAGTATTGCTGTCATATTTGGTCTGGTGCATCTGCTACTAGTCTCTCGCTCCTAGACAAGGTTCAAAAGAGAGTCACCAATCTGATAGGCCCTGAACTGGCATCTAAGCTTCAGCCTCTGTCCCATCGACGAAATGTTGCATCCCTCTGCCTGTTCTACAAGTATTTTAATGGTGAATGCTCTGGCGAACTGCAGACACTTGTACCCCCCTCTACATAAATAGCCCCGACAAACTCGACAAGCAGCTAAATCCCACCCCTTCACGGTAGAGATCCCTAGATGTAAGAGAGCCTTCTACTCCAGTAGTTTCTTCCCCAGAACCGCTAGACTTTAGAACTCCCTGCCAGGTTCCTGCTTCCTCAACTGTACTGACATGCAGAAGTTCAAGTGTAACGTGAACCGACATCTTGCTGCCCAACTCCCCACCTAATACCCCTGTAGCCTGTGTCCCTAATAGTAGCCCCCTACATCAAAGTGTCAATGTACCTTGTTTGGGGTGAAAATGTAAAAAAAAAAAATAAATAAATAAAATAAAAAAGACTTTGAAGTAGGGGGCTACTATCGGGGACATAAGTTGCAGGGGCATTATGAAGGAAATTGAGTAGCAAGATGTCTGTTCACATTACACTTGAACTTCTGCATGTCAGTACAGCTGGGAAAGCGGTATCCCGGAAGCGAGTTCCAAAGCTTAGCAGTTCTGGTGAAGAAACTATTGGAGTAAGAGGCTTTCTTACACGTAGGGATCTCTACTGTGAAGGGGTGGAATTTAGCTGCTTGTCGGGGGTGTTCACCTCGAAGGAGTACAAGTGCTAGTAGTTTGTTCGAGCATTCACTATTAAAATACTTGTAGAACAAACAGAGGGATTCAACATTTCATCGATAGGAAATATCTTAATTCATGCACATTACGTATTTACGTATGTATTTTTATTGAATCAATCCGCTATTGAATATTATATAAGTCTGAGATTACATCGACCGAAACGTTGTGAAAGTTACACTCAAGATGAGAACAGTAGTTTGAAGAATCCAAATAATACGAATAACCAATCCTCATCTCAAAAATTTCAGAAACGCAAGACCGTAAACAGTGGCAAATAAACACAGCCAATCGTCACAATTGTGATCATTGGAGATTTAGCATAAGAACAGTTAGACAGTGTTGAACTTCTTCTCAAATAGAACATAGATGATAAACCTGGATAGTGAACGAGTGTGTGTGATGTGTAAATTGATTATCATTATCAAGAATAATATCATTGAATATCAAGTCGAACTGCAGGTCTTTGGAACTCCCTTCCGGGATTCTGCTTTCCCAACTGTACTGATATGCAGAAGTTCAAGTGTAATGTGAACAAACATCTTTCTACTCATCTCCCTTCATAATGCCCCTGCAAATTAAGTCCCTGATAGTAGCCCCCTACTTCAAAGTGGCACTGTGCCTTGTTTGGGGTGAAAATTGAATAAAAAAGACAAAAAAAAAAAAAAAAAAATGAAAGTTTTGAATCTAAGTGATTGACAAGAAAGTTCTTGCGGTTTTTAACTTTTAAATTCAGATGAATATATCTCGGCTCAAACCAAAATTTGATTGAAATAAGCACCATCAGAATCAACACCCTTTTATCAATGCAAATCAAGTGTATTTATGCCAGTAACGTAAAAATCTTGCATTCTGGTGGCGATGAAATCGTTGAAGGCATTTTTGATATTGCTTCTTTTTTTTTTTTTTTTTTTTTTTTTTACATAAACATCACCACTTATCAAGGCCAGGGGCCACTCGAGGATAAGGATTAAAGAGTGTACAGCAGTCAACTGGACAATATAGTAATCGTTAGTAAAGGAAATTCGGTAAATTTGTTAACTTAAGGGGAACGGCTCATCAAGTACTTGTTTACATTGGACTTGAAGACAACCATATTGTAGTAAGCATTTCAAGTTAAGAAAAAGAATAAATGAAAATTTTGAATCTAAATTGTTAAATGTCAGAACATACAGATATAATGTAGCCTTACAAGTATTTACAACAGACTAGTTGGACGCTTGGTGTTGCCCGGTCATGCAATACACTTAAACATGATATTTTAATTTATGCAGATTGCGTATGTATTATTATAGAATCAATCGTCTATAGATTACTAGCGAGGGGTACCCGGCGTTGCCTGGGTGTTTGGAGGTGTGTGTGGTTTTGGGTAAATCCAAACTGGGGGGGGGGGGGGGGGATTAAAATAAAAAAAGTTTTGGTAGGTAAGTATGAGGACCGAACCCGAACCCTTGAGGCAAAGTTGTAAATTAAAGTGTGAAAAACAAAAACGTGCGACGTTAACCATTGCGCCACCGCGACGTACTGACAGAAACACGTTTGAATTTATTTAATTACTTAAATTGGCAGGTGCACGTTTTAATGACTTAATGAGGTCAAGTTTTGACTGCGGGGTAGCATTTCATTTAGTGCGGGAATGCTTTTTTTTTTTTTTTTTTTTCACCCCCAAGACGTTGGGGGTACGGGGAAACATTATAGGAAAAGGCCTAACCTACATGCGGCGAGTGAAAACTGTTGAATATTTATCTTCCCAAAGTCGAGAAAATTAAATAAACAGGCGAGCTCCATTGTTAACTCTGAGATATTACGATTTACATGTGATATAAAAAGTTTTAAAAAGTTGTTAGGCGACCGACCGCTTCTCTGAAAAAAGCCTTTCTTGGACATACACAAAAAGTGAACATACATTTTCGCTTTTATATATATAGACTAGCGAGGGGTACCCGGCGTTGCCCGGGTGTTTGGGGGGGGGGTAAAAAAAGTAAGTTTGAGGATCGAATCCAAACCGTTGAGGCAAAGTTGTAAATTAAAGTAAAAAAAACGTGCGACATTAACCATTGCCCCACCGCGAGATGCTAACGGAAACACGTTTGAATTTATTTAGCAGGTGCCCATTTTAATGAGTTAATGAGGTCAAGTTTGACTGCAGGATAGTATTCATTTACTGCTGAACGCTTTTTTTCCTCGCCCCCAAGATGTTATAGGAAAAAGACTAACCCACATGCGGCGAGCGACAAATATTGAATATTTATCTTCCCGAAATCGAGCAAATTAAATAGACAGGCGAGCTTCGTTGTTAACTGTGAGATATTACGATTTATATGTGATATAAAAAGTTTTTAAAAGTTGTGAAGCGAGCGACCGCTTCTCTGAAAGAAGCCTTTTGTAGACACAGAAAAAGCGAACACACATACATACATACACACATACATACATACATTTTTGCTTTTATATTTATAGATTATATATTGATTATTATATATTACGAGGAATAATTTGCCCGGTGGACTAATCCGCAAACATTTTTTTTTTTATTATGATGATATCGTTCATCGAATTGTGTGTGAGTTCGTTCCTTATAGACTCCAAAATGGCTGAACAGGTTTTCTTTAGAATTTACAGAATTTTACTGTATAAGTCTGGGAGTGATCTTAGTAAAGTTTTGTCTCAGATTTCCCCCCCCCCCGATAATTAACAGTAATCGAAACCGTTATTTTAATTTATCTATCATTGGTAAAGCCATTTTTTCCATGTCGTCACTTAGCAACAATGATAGAACAACGGGCCGTGAAAATTCTACTGTGGGTAGTTTGATTTTTTTTTTTTTTTTTTTTTTTTTTTTTTTTTACTGCAAAGAATTTTATAAGGCTTGAAAATTTACGTTTTTTTTTTTTTTTTTTTTTGCATTCTTGTCGTACAATACGCTTAAACATAATTTTAATTTATGCAGATTGCGTATGTATTATTATACAATCATTCCTCTATTGAACATTATAAATTGCAAGGAATAATTTGCACAGTGGACTAATTTGCAAAAAATCTTAAAATAATAATAATGATAATGTCATTCATCAAATTCCATCTGTGTTTGTTTACAATATCATGTCAGCTGATATTTAGGCTTGATGATGAATGCCCTGGAAAAGTCACTTCTGATTAATGTTTAGTTTTAAAATATGCAAACAAAGAAATGATTTGCAGCGATTTTAAATGGTACCTCTTTTATTGTAAATTGAACTCTTTAATAAGAAAAAAATGGCGAGGTACACCATGGCTTGAACAGGGGACCATTCGATCTGTAGTTGAATGCTCTGCTAACGAACTATATCTTCAGATACCAATAATTCTTTTCTTAAAAAAATCAGTGCTAAGATTTTATTATCTCCTTTGCAGGTGTAATATAAAATATTCCCCTATAAAAATTTTTATTTTTATCTGTAAGAAGAAAAACACTATTTTTTAGGATCAGATTTTTTCGATTTTAAATACAAAATATATCTAAGAACACTGCCAGACATAAATTACCTTTGTGTGAAATTTGCAAAAGATAGGCTCAGCCATTTTGGAAACTATAGGGAAGGAACACACACAGTGACTTTTATATAAAAGTATATTTATTTTTTTTATTTTATTTTATTTTTTTTAATTTATTTATTTTTTTAATTTATTTTATTTTTTTCCTTATTTCTTTATTTCTTTTTTCTTTATTTCTTTTTTTTCTTTTTTCTTTATTTTTATTCTTTTTTCTTTTTATTCTTTATTTTTTTATTCTTTTTTATTTTTGTCTTTATTTTCTTTTTTTCTTTTTATTTCTTTATTTTGTCTTTTTTCTTTCTTTTCTTTATTTTTTCTTTATTTTTCTTTATTTTATTTTCTTTATTTTTTCTTTCTTTTCTTTATTTTTTTTCTTTATTTTTTCTTTATTTTTTCTTTTCTTTATTTTTTCTTTATTTTTCTTTATTTTTTCTTTATTTTTCTTTATTTTTTCTTTATTTTTCTTTATTTTTTCTTTATTTTTTTATTTTTTCTTTATTTTTATTTTTTCTTTCTTTTTATTTTTTCTTTCTTTTTATTTTTTCTTTCTTTTCTTTATTTTTTCTTTCTTTTCTTTATTTTTTCTTTCTTTTCTTTATTTTTCTTTATTTTTTCTTTATATTTTTCTTTATATTTTATATTTTCGTTATTTTTTTTCTCAACTTTTTTTTCTCGACTAAAAAAGTCAACTTTTTTTTTTACTTTTTCTTTTTTTACTTTTTTCTTGACTTTTTCTTTTCTCGGCTTTTTTTTCTTGACTTTTTCATTTTTTTTTTTTTTTTTTTTTTTTTTACATAAAAAACAATACCATAATTGTTTATCCGCCTGTAATGCAGTGTGGATGTAAAGTCACGAGAAGTGACGTCGCCGGTGAGTGGCAAAAGGACAGTAAAAAAAGAGAAATTTGTGACGGACGAACAAAATCTCTATTTATGTATCATTTTCCTTTTTATTTTCAGGTCAAGAAGAAGCAACGATTGATTACGATGAAGGCATTAAAATCACCCCCTTTAATATGAAAGAGGAACTCCAAACGGGGCACTTTGATAAACAAGGGACGTATATATTTGACAAAGATGTAAGTTTTCAAAAATTTTTTTTTTTTTTTTTTTGGTTCTTGTCCGAAATTTCCCTTTATATTAAAAAACAAAAGAAATATGCGTTCGTGATGAATCAAAGTATCATATTCCAAAAATCACGTAAATTGCTGAAGTAATTTTATTTTTAATTAAGAAAATCAAATTTTGTGGGTATCTGAATGGTGACTGTCTTGCTTACCAATTTGAAAAAATGTTTATGTTGTAATGCCTATGAATTCCTATTAATTGCTTTAAACTGTTCTCCTTTATAAAAATAAAACTACTTGATCAATTTACATGATTTTTGGAATATGATATGCACATATGTAGGTAATTTATACGAATTTATCATAAATTTAATATACTTACAGACTACTCAAAAATCTTTACATTTTTTTTACTCAAAGTTTCTTTAAAATATATTGTATACACTCTTGATCCAAAATTTAAGAAAATCTTTACAAAGAAACCTTTTTTAAGGATAGATTTTAAACTCCTCTCGCTTACGTTTACAAATACTACAACCTAGAAGGTTATGAAAAAACAAACAAACTATATTCCAAATATTTAATTCAGATCTTAAATGGAACACGTACATCAAATCTGTTGCCAAGGCTGCTGGAAAAATGGTGAGATCGTTCTATCAATCCAGTAGATATCTCACTGCTGATGCAATTCTCTATCTATATAAGAGCCAGGTACACCCTAGGATGGAGTACTGTTGCCACATTTGGGCAGGAGCTGTTAGAAAAGACTGGTCCTGCCTTGATAAAGTTCAAAATAGACTTTGGAGCCTCGTAGGAGATGTCCTTTTCTCTTCCCTGCAACCTCTATCTCACAGAAGAGATGGTGTGAGTTTGTCTCTGCTTCATCGTTATTTTCATGGAAAGTGCTCGACTGAGCTTCAATCTATGTCTCCCCCCCTCACCAAATTTTCACAAGAAACACTTGTCTAGCTGAAAACACTGTCAATAATTCCCCCCACTCTTTATCTGTGCCTAAACCTAAACATAGATTCCATGATCAAAGCTTCTTTCTTAGAACTACACGCCTGTGGAATTGTCTTCTGTTTTCCTGCTTTCCAGCTGACTACAATATGGTTGCCTTCAAGTCCAATGTAAACAAGCTCTTGAGTTGTTTCACTTAAGTTAACAAATTTACCGAATTTCCATTACTAACAATAACTATATTGTCCAATTGACTACTCTACACTCTTTAACCCTTATCCTCGAGTGGTCTCTGGGCCTTGATAAGTGGTTATGCCTGTGTAAAAAAAAGAAAAAAATATATCAACGGCGGGGTTTTGGCAAATGTGGCCAATTATCAAAGTGTAAAAATGCTACTCAAAGAAAATACACGAGAAAACATGTAAATAAAATCATTAGATACAAATGAAAAAAAACGAAATATAACAAAATTAAAAAGAAACGACAACCTACCGTAACAATTGATTGAGATTGTCGGATTGACTTCCTCATCTTGGTTGTTATAGTCACAACGTTTCGGCCGTTTTGCCCTTCGGCTTTCATCAGGTGTTTTGTATCGAACTGGGGAACCGTTTGTTAGGAGTCTCGAACCCAAACCTTTATTATTATTACAGGGGTACCAAGTGACATATGGCCGAGTGGTCCTAGACGTTGTATCAAATTTTACAGTTACCCAAAGGTGCTGAGTTCAATCCTGAACGAAGGCAGTGAAAAGTAACATTCAAAACAGAGAATCAGCAACTATGTCCCAGAGCCTAGCTGGAGTCCGAACACGGTACCCCTGTAATGATAATAAAGAGTTGGGTTCGAGACTCCTAACAAACGGTTCCCCAGTTCGATACAAAACACCTGATGAAGGCCGGAGGGCAAAACGGCCGAAACGTTGTGACTATAACAACCAAGATGAGGAAGTCAGTCCGACAATCTCAATAAATGAAAACACCTCATCTCAAAAATACAGCCAATTACTATTTAATTCAGAAATTTATATTTTTATGAAATGAAACATTTTACACTCAATTAAAAATATGCACATCTCTACCTTCAACACATCATGGCACGTAAGAAAAAAAAAAGGAAAAAAAATATTGTATTGTTTAAAAAGAAAATTCTTGATGAAGGCTTTATAAGCCGAAAATTTGAAACTTTAAATAAATAAATGTTTGTTTCTTTAAAAAAATACAGATACGCACGTGGTCGTTCTTTCTAACTTCATATTTTGAATTCCGTTTTCTTCGTGCTTCTATAAAGTGGATTACTACTAAATTTTTTTTAGTTTAAATTTTGCAAGTTTGTCAATGTGATTGTTTAAAATAATTTTTTTATGTAGGAAGACATCCGAGACAATTGGATCGACAATATTTCACTTTTTTACTTTTTTTTTTTTTTTTTTTACTTTTTTTTTAAAAATTTAACTTCGGTAAGTTTTAAGATATCAAGGGGCTCCCTCCTGGAGCTAACATTTGATTCGCTTATGATTTAAATTTATATCCGAGGGCTGTTTTAAGAATAGATGCTGTTCCCTTTATGGCTGCTATTTGTATCTCGTTACAGCTTGGTCTTCCATGGATTGCTTCTAAGTATTTATGAAGGTTCTTTTTATTAAGCCAGTTGCTCCTATCACAACCGGTATAATGTTTATTTCTTTCAGAGACCATGTCGTTTTTAGATCATTTTTCAGGTTCTGATATTCTGTCATCTTTTCCCGTTCAGCTCTATTAAGGCCAAAATCATTTGGGACTGTGACATCGATAATGAGAGCAGTTCTTTCGAGCTTGTTCCATATTACAATATCTGGTTTGATAGCTTTGTCTTTTATGTATCTGCCTGCCTGTATGTCTTTGTCATAGAACACAATCACTTTTCCGTGTGTGTGTGTGTGTGTGTAGCTAGATGCATTCAGTCTCAAGAGACAAAGGATACCTTTTATAAGGGTAGCTGTGTGTGTAATTGTGAAGCAAGGGTTGACCAATCTCCAACCACGCATCTTCTAAATCACCATTGCTTGGGTCCAGTGGTGTTATATAGCTGTTTCATTGAGAGTCTTATTATAAGTGATGCTTAGAAAGAGTCTTATTAAACGCGCAGTCTTAGAAGAGTCTTATTAGAGTGTTTGTCGTTAAGAGTTTTATTACAATACAAGTGATGCTGTTGAGAGAGTTCTAGAGAGGGATGTTGTGAGAGAGATTGTTCGTTCCGTGATCGTGTTATAACGATTCATATATATTAAAAATATGTTCATTCTTAGGTTAATAGATGTGTTGCTATGTGACGCTCTTAGAGTGAGGAGATAGTGTTCAGACAGTCTTAGTGTAGATATGAGATGTAGATTCACATTGTGGATATGAGATGTGTATGTTAAGACATTTTATAACACAGACATATAATAACAATTCACTTTACCTTTTTGTAAGAAACACAAAGACGAGCTTTATCAAAACACATGATGGGTTTATTTCTTCACGACCAGCCGTGGTTTTCATCATCAAGAATTCAAAGCTTCACATTTTAGTTTCAAAGTGACCGTCTCGCTTCCTAGACGTTCGAATTCCCAGACCCTCTCTGAGTTTCTCACTGACTGTCCCTCTAACTAACTAACTCTCACTTCCTATATTGATAAATCCATGCATGTCCGGCCACGTGAGCAAAATTCACGGGTTTCAACATGTGCTACTTTGCACGTTTCCGACATTATGATTTCCAATTAACCTATTTTTTCTTTGATGTTTTTACAAAGGAATTCAACCTACATATCCAATTCATTTAACCCATATTTTATTATCCACATTCTTTCTAACAATTGAATAGTTTATTTATTATTTATTTCATCAGAATTAACAATTTACTGGACATTCCATTTAAACCTATTGTTCTTTAAAACTTATGTCCAAGGTTCGATTTCTGCGTTCTCTCATTTTATTTTCATTTTAAGTAATCTCTCTATTTTTATACTTACATGAAAAGGGGACAGCCCTTATCATGTAACAGTGGGTGGCAAGGAGAATTGCTAGACGACTGGAAACAATGCCGAGATAAGCGGAGAGTACACACAGCACGTGGAATTCCCAAATGGTCACCCATTTTAGTATTGACCAGGCTCAACGTTGCTTAACTTCAGTGATCTAGCAAGAACCAGTGTGTTAATGTGATTATGCCGTGTGCGCATTAGTCTGCGTATAATGAAGATTTTTTTTTTTTTTTTATGCAGGAAGACATCCGAGACAATTGGATCGACAATGTGTGTGTGTGTGTGTGGCTAGATGCCTCCGTTCAGTCTCAAGAAAAATATAACATTGTCATAATCTCCTAGCCAGAATATATATGCGACTGAAGACCACTTGTAAATTTGATATTCCTTAGTCACTTCCTCTTTCAGGGGAAGTTGGTTCAACCCACCTAGGAATGAATTATTATGAAAAAAAAACCCATATACAATTAGTTTGGAGAGTGACTAAAAGTTAGTCAAAAACTTTACAAATAAAATCAAAATAAAATTCAAGGAAAACGTATGACGTTTACATTCTTTTAGTTTGTTAAGAATGATATAATGACGATTGTTAACGATAATTTTTTTTTTTATGCAGGAAGACATCCGAGACAATTGGATCGACAATATGTGTGTGTGTGTGTGTGTGTGTGTGTAGCTAGATGCCTCCATTCAGTCTCAAGAGACAAAGGATTACCTGTGCATGTAATTGTGAGGCAAGGGTTGAGCAATCTCCAACGACACCTCTCCTGAATCAGCATTGCTTGGGTCCAGTGGGTGGCAACAAGAACCTGTGTTAATGTGATTATGCCGTGTGGGCATTAGTCTGTGTATAATGACGATTGTTTAAAATAATTTTTTTTTTTTTATGCAGGAAGACATCCGAGACAATTGGATCGACAATATTGATTGGCAGCAAATAAAGCAGCTAAAAAAGAAAAATAAATCGCGCGTCAGTTTCGAGGATGACGACTCCTTAGACACAAAGTTGATCTATCAGCAGATGTTGGAACTGATTCAACCCGGGGAGACGGTGCTGAAGGCTCTACGCCGACTTGGTGGCAGCAAGGGGAAAACTGCCCCGTCCATCGAACGATGGAAAAACAAAAAACAGACGAGCAAAACCAATGACAGTGCAAGCTCGGAATCATCAACTACAGTGCAGACGACTGATGAAGAGAAGAAAAAGGAAGACAAAAGAAAGATGCTGCGTCTTACGGAATACGCGGACAAACTGCTGAACTCTGGCGAGATCGAGGTCTATGAAATGACTTACGAGAAGCTGCGTCACATTCTGAAGCTAGATTCCTCGAAATTTGGCCGATTGAAACCAGATGCCGCCAAAGAGACGGATGAAGATGTGTTAGATATGTTTGCTGATTCGATTGATAAGGCAGAATCAAGGGAAAAGAGGGAGAGGAGTTCGGAACAAGGAGACGACAACGATGATGACGACGACAAAGGAAAAAGTTCTCAAAATGGAAAATCGACAGGTAATTTTTTAATCGTTATTTAAAAAAGCTGTAGCACAAGGCCAAAAAGCATATAGAGGTTGAGGGTTGTCGACTTTGTCTAACTTAGTTCCAATTACCAAAACCTTGCATATGAGTTAACATATTCCCAGATCTGTATTATGTAGATTATTACACCTTGAGTGTTATTCTCGTAATGTTTCGGACGCTGAAGTCTACAACCTTCATCAGTTGTATCTTGTCATTTTCACAATGTTTCGAACAATGTAATGTAACCTCTGACCTTCTTCAAGTGTATCTTGTCAACCACTCTGGGGTCGGTCTGTTGAACTCTAGAATCCGGACATAACTTTGAATAGAACCATTTATTTAATCCACAAGGGTAGCATGTCCTCGTTTTGTCAGCTATGACAGAGAAGTAATAGATGTATTGTCATATTGAATAAGTCCCTATGGACTCCTAAATTTTTACATTTCACACAAATATATTTTATGCGCCTGGCAATGTTCTCAGATAAGTCTTGTATCAAATGTATTGTCCTATTGAATAAGTATTTACAATTTTCGGACTGGATTCTTCATCTTGTTTGTTATAATGAATACCATTTCAAAAATAACTGAACTCAACATTAAATAACCCAAAAAGGGTTGATATGCCGTAAAACAACCAAACCAAACTCTACAAATAAATATTTAAAGATATAAATGATAAATTTGCTCTCTTTGATTGAGCACTATCAACGGCCCTTGTTGGAATTCAATGATTCTAATCTTTTGAATATTTTTCAACCTGGAATAAAAACAAACACACACACACACACATATATATATATATATATATATATATATATATATATATATATATATATATTAAATAATAATTATATTATTATTATAATAATATACTATTAAAATATTATATAATAAAATACTATTAAAAATAAGTTCTTATGCAGAATATGGGTTATGTTATTTTTTTTTTTCGATAAGATTTTTAAGTTAAATTCAATTTTTACGATATTTTTATTTATTTGTTGGGTGAAAGTGCTGAATAATGACACCCTTCCTCTGGTAAAAAATCTGGTGCTACCAGATCAGGCTGTCTGAAGATATTGGCTTCCTGAAACGAAATGCACCTAACATTTGATGCCTTTTGTTTTTCTACTTTCTTTTGCAAAACTTAATTATGTTCTGCAAAACCAAAATAACCCACCTTTCCCCCTTTTCCTTTTCCCCTTTCTCTTTCTATTTCCTTCACTTTCTGATAGGTTTCCTAACTTAAAATGTACCAAACATTAATACTATAACCCTTTTTCCTCTCCCATTGCAAAACTCATGTTCTGCAGGGCAGGGAACAAAAACTATAAAATGCACAATAAAACAACCCACCTTTCCCCCTTTCTATTTCCCCCACTTCCTGACTTAAAATGTACCAAACATTAATACTGTAATCCTTTCCCTTCTTCCATTGCAAAACTCATTCATGTTCTGCAGGGTAAGGAACAAAAACGATAAAATCCACTATAAAACAACCAAACCAAACACTGCAAACTAGCGATTGAAGATACAAAAAGCTTGAAGAATAAAAACCTTCTACAAAATAATTGAATGCAACATGAATACTATTTCCAAAATAACTGGATTAGTCATTAAATAACCTGAGAAGGATTGATATGCTGTAAAACAACCAAACCAAACTCTACAAATAAATATTCAAAGATATAAAGATCTTGAAGCATGAAAACCGTTTCCAAAATAACTGAATTCTGCATTAAATAACCCGAAAACAGTTGATATGCCGTAAAACAAAATGACTAAACCAAATTAATCACTTTGCACTCAACTTGACACAAACGAGTTGAGTTCAACTCGGTACCACGTTACCCGCGTTATTAACACACAGTGCACTGATTTTATCGTCTGGCAGTCTTTGTGTCGCCTTTAACCATGCTGAAAGATGCTGACACAAACTTCCCAGAAATTATGTCCTATTCAAAATGCCTTCAAACCAGTTGTCCCTCTGTAAACGATATCTTAATATTTTTTTATATTGTATTTTCAGAAAGCAATATCAACAGCAACGAGGTGTGTTGGATGTACAAATGGTGCCAGGAAGATACGGAAGTATACGGTCCATACAGCAGCTCGCAGATGATGCACTGGACGAACGAGGGCTATTTTCCAGATGGTGTCTTAGTACGGAAGGCTGATACCGATGGACAGTTTTACAGCTCCCGAAGAATAGACTTTGATCTTTATATTTGAGCCTCCGTCCTCCCAGTGATGATCTCCAAACTTTGTTTATGCTCCGCCCTCTTCGCCTAACGCGAGTTTCACCCGGATCTGACCCAAATCCCATCCAATTTTTTTTAACCTTTGTGTATATACTTTCCTCTTCTGTTTTCATTGCAAGAGTGTGTTACTTCATAAACCACGATTGTTAAACGATCTTGAGTTGTATTTTTTTTTATTGTTTTTATACGTACGAGGTACCTTCAATAAGTTTCCAGACTTTTTTTCGTATGGGCATTTTTATTTGCATGAAACTCAAGTCCACTTCAAAGTAATCTCCTCCAACTGCAATGCACTTGTTGTACCGTTCGAACAACTTCTTGAAGGCCAGATGGAAGTCCTCTTGCGTGAGCGTGTCTATGACTCTTGTAACTTCCTCTTTTATCTCCTCAATAATAACGGCCTCTAAGGTTTTCCTTGAGCTTAGGGAATAACCAAAAGTCACAGGGAGCAAGGTCTGGACTATAGGGAGGGTGAGGAACTGTCTTGATGCCCATCTTGGTCAAATAGTGTGGTCCGAACGATAACGTGTTTTCTTACGAACTTAACTTTTGCGAGTTTGTGTCCGTCACGCAACATTTTTTTTATTTTTTGCTAACAGTTTCGCTTCTGACTGATGCCCCCCCCTTTTTTTCTACGACTGGGTCTGACCCCCCCCCCATTGTCACAATTTTTTTTTTTTATTATTGATGGTACACGCATGAAACTCAAGTCCACTTTAAAGTAATCTCCTCCGGCTGCGATGCACTTGTACCATTCCGACAACTTCTTGAAGGCCCGATGGAAGTCCTCTTGCGTAAGCGTGTCAATGATTCTTGTAACTTCTACTCAATTGTCTCATAACGACAGCCTCTAAGGTTTTCCTTGAGCTTCGGGAATAACCAAGAGTCACAGATAGCAAGGTCTCAACTATAGGAAGGGTGAGGAACTGTCTTGATGCCCATCTTGGCCAAATAGTCTGTGACAAGGATGGAGCACTCTTGGAATAAACTTTGTGCAAATCTTCTACATCTTCAGATTCTCATGAATAATTGTGTGTACAGTTTCTACGCTGACATCAAACTGTGCACTTATTGTTTCTATAGACACACAGCAATCCTTGTCTATGTAATTCTTTATTTGGCCAATCAGCTGTGGTGTTCTGATTTCCTTGCTCCTCCTAAACCTCTAATCATCCCTAACAGATGTCCTGCCTTCCTCGAATCTCTTATGCTACTTAAAAAAACTGATGCTCAATCTATACAAGATGGTCCAAAAGCAGTCTGAAGTATTCCATACGTTTCTGTGGCATTTATTTTTTTACAAATTTAAAACAAAATTTTATTGCATATCTTTCTAAAATATACCTACGTCCAGATTGCATTTTTGAAATTCACCAGCTGTGACAATCGGGCTTTAGCAGGATGTATTCCAATTCCTACTGAAACTATTCATTTGAACCTGAAATCATAAAAATTGGTCAGTCATCTCATAAGATGTATAGCAACAACATACTGGATTTTAAATGCCTATACAAAAAATGTTTGGAAACTTATTTAAGGTACCTGGTTGCATTTTACTTCAAATTTCTCAAAAATCACGGGTTTCCCTTTCCTGGGGCTAACACTTGATTGTAGATATTTGAATCTTAAATCTCTCTGGCCTGTTCGTGTGTCCTTGCTTGCTTGCTTGAATCTTGTTTGTGCTTTTTTTTACACAGTGGTTACCACTTATCAAGGCCCGGAAGCCACTCAGGGATAAGGGTTATTGTAAGTACGTACATTACCTTAGTGTGGAGATTTGATGAAGTGTTTACTTAAGGGGGCGGTTCATTAGGAATTTGTTAACGTTGGACTTGAACAAATCCAAGTTGTAGTCAGGTGGGAAGCAGGCAGACGGAACAGAGTTCCACAGGCGTGCAGTTCTAAGAAAGAAGCTTTGTTCATGGAATCCACGTTTTGATTTAGGCACAGATAAAGAGTGCTATATTATAAGACAGCTTATAAGTGATGGAACAATTTCAATATTTTTCCGCTTCCAATAAAATTCTGATTCTGATTCTGATTCTTTATAAACCTTTAAATATTGGTCCTCCTGTGACAGGTCTCTCGCTCAGGTCAGCAACTGACCTCTAACCTCATCGGAAATTGTGGCTCGTGATTGTCTCTACCGGGAGATATTCACCTAAAATCCTCAGCGTATCGTTGATTTCGGCTGAAAAAAATAAAGCTTCGCATGCACGTCGGAAAAGAAGAAAAGTTAATTTCAGGTTTTTACGTATGTACACCGTTAGTTCACCGAAACATTTAAGTCTCTCAAAATCTTATTGTTCGTTCTCTGGATGACGGTCAGGATAGATGGGGGGGATCTGGGGCATTCTGGGAGCGTGTGTCCTTCTTGAGATTTGGCTTCAATCTGTCTAATTCAGCCCGAGTATGTGCTCTTGAAATTCTGACTAAGGTCAGGGTTAGGTCTGGCGATCTGCTGAACCAATCAAAACCAGCCACGTCTCTGGGGAAACCCCAGATACATTTGCGTGTGTGCACTTCCACAAATCATCCAATTTCGAAAATCTGAGACCAAAAATTAAATCCTTTCACACGACCCCAGGGGTCAAATCTTGTCAATTTTCTCAGAAACCCAGAACGTCTGAGCCGGGGTTCCTCAGGACAAAAAGTACATTATTCTGACGTTTCCTAAACAATAAAATTTATGTCAGTTTATCTTCAAGTACTCCCTTTTGATAGGTCACCTGCCGCTGTCTGGGATTCAGTTAACGTTTAACAGACAATCTCAGCATATTTACCCGGTCTCACTCATAGTTTTAGAGGATTTCACCCCAGCAAAAGGAGGGTGGACCTGTAAGTTCACCATTGTCCATTCATCTGTCCACACTTTTCTCAATAACTATGCCTTGGAATTTTTTGAAATTTTGCACAAACATTAAACATGATATGAGTAAAAAAAAAAACTGAGTTTAAAACAGAATTTTATTGCATATCATTTTTCTAAAGTGTCTTCATGTCCAGATTGCACTTTTGAAATTCACCAGCTTTGACAATCATACTTTAGTAGGGTGTATTCCAATTCCTGCTATAGCTGTTCCTTTGAACCTGAAATCATAAAAATTACTCGTCTCATGTTCAGATTGCACTTTTGAAATTCACCAGCTTTGACAATCATACTTTAGTAGAGTGTATTCCAATTCCTGCTATAGCTGTTCCTTTGAACCTGAAATCATAAGAATTGGTCAGACATCTGATAAGATGTATAGCAATAACATACTGAGTTTTCAAGAGTCTACGACAATTCTAAATACCTGTACAAAAACAGTCTGGAAATTTATTTAAAGCACAATGCAAAGAAAAAACAAAAAACTTCTTGAATCTCTTATGCCACTCAAAAACTTATGCTCGATTTATACAAGATGGTCCAAAAGCAGTCTAAAGCATTCTATACGTTTCTGTGGCATTTTTCCAAAGTATTGTTCTTCTAAAGTGCCCTCACGTCTAGATTGCATTTTTGAAATTCACCAGCTGTGACAATCAAGCTTTAGTAGGGTGTATTCCAATTCCTGCTGTAGCTATTCATTTGAACCTGAAATCATAAAAATTGGTCAGTCATCTCATAAGATGTATAGCAATAACATACTGGATTTTAAATGCCTAGACAAAAAAAGTTTGGAAACTTATTTAAGATACCTGGTTGCAATTGCTTGCTTGCTTGCTTGAAATCTTGTGTGTGGTATATATATAAGTCAGCTTATAGGAATGCTGAGTCTCGTAACTGTATCCTCAGTAATTACTGCCTTCCATAGTTGTCGTATCACCATGTTTTGGCCAACTAATCCTCTGGCCTGCTTTGGGTAGGATTGAAACCACTATCTTAAGACAATGCTCACCGGGCCCGTCGTGCAGTGGATACAGGTGTTGAGTCTGTACGGTTCCAAGTAAGCAATAAAATAGTGGTTTCAATTCTACTTAAACAATTTTCACGCATAGCTTGTTTTTATATGTCTGGCAATGTTCTTAGATAGGTTTTGTACCGAAATAAAGTATCGAAAAGATCGAAGCCTCTATCTACAGACAATGCTCCATAGAGACTCAGTGCTTCTACCTATTGTATCACGAGCCTCAAACAACAATGATTATGAAGATGATGATAACAGTTCGCAAAAGAATGAATAAAATAAAAAAAAAAAATTCCTGCTGTGGCTGTTCATTTGAAACTGCAATCATAAAAATTGGTCAGTCATCTCATAAGATGTATAGCAATAACATAGTGGATTTTAAACGCGGATACAAAAAAGTTTGGAAACTTATTTAAAGGTACCTGGTTGCAATTTACTTCAAGTTCTCAGAAACTACGGGGCTCCCTTTCCTGGGGCTAACACTTGATCTTAATAATTATAAAACTCTGTGGCCCGTCCGGGTGTCCTTGCTAGCTTGAATCTTGTGTGTGGTTGGTTGGTTGGTTGTTTTTGTTTTATGCATATCAACCCTTTTCAGGTTATTTAATGCTGAATCCAGTGGCTTTGAAGAAAGTTTTTAATAGAATATATATTTTTCAACATGATTATGCCATGATATATATATATATATATAGTAATTTATAAAATATATATGGCAATTAAGCTACACTGAATATTCTGCGTTTCATCCAACTATAGGATTCGTCAGGCTTATGCGCATAAGCCTGACGAATCCTATAGTTGGATGAAACACGGAATATTCAGTGTAGCTTAATCGCCATATATATTTTATAAATTACTAACTAGCTCTACCTACGTATTGAGCACTTTTGAAGTAAATACTTAAAGTTTATGCATAAATCTATACTTTCGTATATTAAATTTATGTGAATAAATGAAGTAGTTATGTATATATATATAAGCTGAACGTCTGTGTGTGTCTGGTTACGAATAGGCTCCTATATGGTTGATTATTTTAAAAAACTGATTACATATAATGATAGAAGATGTATCGAGACACAGGAATGGGTATGTTTGATCTGGCAGAACGGTGGTTCATTAAAATTGTGGGGTCTGCGTTCGCGCCTGGTCCACAAAGTATGGAAATAAAAAATAAAATAAAAAAACGTTTACAAGTGTTTTTGATATAGATGTACATAAGAATACTTTGATAAGTATGTTTTAACTTAAATAGGGATGGTATAGTAAAATTGTGAGGTCTGTGTTCGCGCTTGGCCTCCATAGAATGGAAATCGGCATAAACTTTAATAAAGACTTTTCATATCTATCTGCGTAAGTATACTTTCATAATTATGTTTCAGTTTGAAGAAATATGGTATAATAAAATTATGGGGTGTTCATTCGCTCCTTACCTCCATAGAATGGAAATATGTCACAAATAACAAGGTTTTTTAATATAGATCCACAGAATATTGTGATAAGTGTTTCAGTGTGAACATGTATGGTATATTAAATTATCGGGTTTATCTATTTTATTTTTTACTTTCATCATATTTTGCTTTGGTTTTGATACCCCCGAATTCAACCCAAATTTACAATCCTTCATTTTCATAACTTATCATACTTTCATTAATCAGAGTCCATTTTCTGTAGACTGTTTTTGAACCCAGTCGACGACGGGTACTTTTGCTAGTATATATATATGTATGTATGTATGTGTATATATATATATATATATATATATATATATATATATATACATATATATATACAGGGTGTCTGTAAAGTTACTATACAGTCTTACAAGTTACATGTTTATAAAAATCGCAGAAAATACACGTGTTATATCCGAAAAGACTAACAATCAAGGCAAACAATAAGACTGTATAGTAACTTTACGGACACCCTGTATATGTATATGTATATATATCTATATATTTATAAAGTAATAGGGTTCGTGTGTTTCTGTCTGTGTGTACAGCTCTCCATCATCAACGAAATATAAAGGAGGTAAGAGGGTAGATCTCTCCTGGTAGAGAAACATTAGAACCCATTTTAGGATGTT
Source organism: Euprymna scolopes (assembly GCF_053919585.1). Classification (NCBI taxonomy): domain Eukaryota; kingdom Metazoa; phylum Mollusca; class Cephalopoda; order Sepiida; family Sepiolidae; genus Euprymna; species Euprymna scolopes. Next base: position 2,101,940 of record NC_136526.1, on the reverse strand, counting down.
TCTGTTATAGGAGACATAAGAATCTATGCCTAATTTCTTTATATACTAGTCTACAAACCACCCCCATATCGAATGACTTATGCTCATTTGCATATCACATTATATTAAATCTCTTTAACTAATTACCTCGACCTTATTACATATTGGAAATATTCTAATCATTTCAACTGTACTATTTACAAAATCTATTTAACATTTAATTATTTAATATATTTTCATTTAATTTTATATTCGATTTATTTCACTTTACGTATATTATCAAAACAATTCATTGGCGAGCAAAGCTTTATGTTTTGGGATTGTATTGAAAATGTAATGGAAATTTCAATTTCGTTCCGTTTTAATCTTTTATATTTTACTTGCCAATATAATTGAAAGAATACAATTCAACTATCGTAATTTTATATAAATAAACAAAAACAAATATTTTAAAATAAAACTTTATTAAAAAAGAAATAATTTTATTTTTAAATGAAAAAAATCAATTTAGTAAAATAATTGTATTAAACACCCCCAGCCTTGTCAGCAAACCTGTAAACCTATAAAAGTTAACATTTCGAATGTAAACAGTGATTTTTCGATTTTGTTAGCGCTTGCCGCAATTAAACACAATTAAAACGGAACTAACTTTATTTCCATTCTATTTTTTAAACAACCCCCAAAACATAACGCTCTCTTCCAGTTATAGCCAATTTTTTTTTAATTAAATAAAACAGGTCAAAATAAACAGATAAGCGCATTTTCTTTTACATTTTTCTTACAACCATTGTCAACCAACTGCAGGATATCGTTACTTTTGTGGGGTTGTTTTGAAAATGGCACGGAGATTATAATTTCGTTCCAATTTAATCTTTCTGGTCGAGCCTATTTCGAAAGCCTGTCTTATCATAGATTTGAACTACAAATAATTTATTACATTTTGATTATTACTATCTTAAGACTTAAAGCTTATATTTATTTCATTTTTCTATTTATATATTGAATTAGTTATTTCCAGTCTTATTTAAACTTAGTGCTTTCTTTAAACCGGATGAACCTTTTATAAAAATATGAGTTTAACGTAAAGAACACGAACAAGGTTTTATTCAACTGAATTTCTTCCAGTTTACTAACAAAATATATAAATTTAAAAGAGATATAAATAATAAAATAAAAAGGTTATGTAATTTAAAAGAAATACACGTACTCACAAAAGCAGAACTTTTTTTTACACATTTTTTTCTTTAAAACCATAACAATGAGACTAACAATTACCTAGATCTTAGTAATTATTTGTTTTAATAGAACTGTTTTAATTGTACTGTTTACTTAGTTAACCTAAGTTGGTATTACATTTATTTTACATTTACTTTTTTTTTTAATTATTACTTTTAGACTGTGACGTTTACACCCGGAAGTAATGAGTCACACGTAGGTCGCTTTTATTCATTCCTTTTGGTCAAGATCAAAGTGTAGTATCTGTTCTTCAGATGCTGCACTTCATTTTCTTGTTCTCTTTCGGTGGAGGAGAAATCCTTCACGACTGAGACAATTTTTATTTTTGTACCTTTTCTCCACGTTAAAAAACGACCCTGGTGTCTAACTCTGTCCCGTGGGGAGGCATAGTAAATAGGTACAATATAATTGTTTATAATTGTACTATTCAGAAATATTATTTATAGTTCGTCCATTTCAGTTAGTATACATTTCCTTTACGCTTAATTAATTTACAATCATTAATATCGTTAAACAATTCCGTTTAAAACCGAAATTATGCCACCCAAACGAAGTAGAAACGAAAGTGAGGAAGAAAGAATGAAAAGATTGGAAGCTAATAGACTAAGAGTTGCTGCAATTTGCTCCAATGAAAACAATTCAGATAGAGAAAGACGTCTAGAACTTAACAGGATACGTCAAAGAGAAAGGAGAGCAAGACTGTCAGATTTGGAAAGAGAAACCCAACGTGAAGCTGACAGAACTAGACATGCTGTAAGGCGGTTAAATTCATCACAAGATGAAATTCAAGAAAGGCAAAGATATGCACTGGAAAGAGAAGCAATATTACGATCGAATGAATTATATGAGGTAAGTAGACGTACACAAGGTGAGTTGAGAGTGGCTCAACGACATCAGAATGAATCGGAAACCCAACGAAGCTTTCGCCTATACCAAAGGCAATAACGAGAGGCTGCATGGAGAGAGAGTATGACTTTGCCCCAGCAATTGACAGAAAACGAGGCAGCTAGACAACGAATGACTGCTTTGAGACACCATGAAATAGAACACTGCAATAGAAAAGGATTGCTCTACAACAAAAATGACTCTCTCACTACAGCTGATATAGGAAAAATGGACAAAGTATGTCAACATTGCTCAGCTGTAAAATTTAAAGGAGAAACCCCTGGTTGTTGTTGTTCTTCTGGCAAAGTTGTGCTTGATAGCTTTCCACCACTGCCTCAGTTGCTTCAAGATTTGCTCTCCGGCAATGGTCCCATCTCTAAAGATTTTCTGCAAAATCTACGCAGTTATAACAATTGTTTTGCAATGACATCATTTGGTCACAAAATTGCGGCAGTACATGGGTGGAATCCTTCTTTTAGAATTCGAGGCCAGGTTTGCCACCAGATTGGGAGTCTTTTACCACCTGAAGATGAAACAGCAAAGTTTATTCAAGTCTACTTCTTGGATAGTCTGGAAGAGGAACTACATAATCGGGGACGTGACAGTAGACTCAATAGAGACATTCTCCAAAGTCTGACTGAATTTTTACATGAGAACAACAGCTTTATTTGTCAGCTGAAAACAACAAAGGAGAGGATTGAAGAAGAACACTTGGTAGAACATAAAGTTGTCATAAGGGAAGACCGAAGGCCGCAAGAAGAGCATCCACGGCGATTCAATGCTCCAACAACAACGTATGAGATTGGAATATTAATGGAGAATGAACCAACAGCTAACCGGGATATTGTCTTGCGTTTTAGAAATGATACATTAAAATGGATCTCCGAACTACATCCCCTCTACGATACTTTAATGTACCCGTTAATGTACCCCTATGGTTCTCCATCTTACAACATCTACATGAAGGCATCCAATGGGCGAAAAGTTACCCAACAGCAATTTTATTCGTACCATTTAATGACTCGGCCTGGAAACTATTTTCTCTGGTACCGAAGGCTATTTCAACAATGGCTGGTGGATGTGTACTGCAAGATTGAAACAGAACGTTTACAGTTCCTGAGGCGTGAGCAACAGACCCTGAGAGCTGACAATTATAGCAACTTGAGAGATTCAATTCTTAGGGAGGATGGGAATCCAGAACAGTTTGGTCAACGAGTTGTACTTCCGGCAACTTATACAGGAGGCCCTTGATACATGTTTGAGCGTCAAAGTGATGCCATGGCATATGTTCGGCGAATGGGCCGAGCCGACCTCTTCATCATGTTCACAACAAATCCAAAGTGGACAGAAATTACAGAAAATTGTCTTCAAGGGCAAGACCCTCAGGATCGTCCAGATATTGTTGCCAGGGTTTTCAGGCAGAAGCTAAAAAAGTTACTTGAATTTATTAAAAAGGGAGGATTTGGCAGGTTGAGGGCTTTCCTGTACAGTATTGAATATCAAAAAAGAGGACTGCCGCATGCACACATCCTCACCTGGCAGGCCCCAGAGGACAAACTTCTACCAGAAAAAATGGATCTCTGCATATCTGCAGAGATCCCTGACAAAGAGGAAGATCCTGATCTTCATGCTAAAGTGATGGCACATATGGTGCATGGACCTTGTGGACCATTTAATCCAAATTGTCCATGTATGATTGACAACAAATGTTCCAAAAAATACCCAAAAGAATTTCTTCAGTGTACCAAGCAAGGCCAAGACTCTTACCCCAAGTACAGGCGAAGAAAACCAGAAGATAGAGGCCAGACTGGTACAATAAGGATGAAGAGAAATGGTCGGTATGTTAATCAAGAAATAACAAACCAGTGGATTGTTCCGTACAACAAGGTCCTCCTTCAGCAGTTCAACGCTCACATTAACGTAGAAATTTGCAGCTCGATCCAAAGCATCAAATATGTCCTCAAATACGTGAATAAAGGATGTGATCAAGCAGTGTTTGAACTACAAAGAACTGATGGAGCAGCTAACCAACAAGGCCAAGTACAAAGTCACATTGTGGATGAGATCCAGCAGTTCCAGAATGCAAGGTATGTCGGCAGTTCAGAGGCAGCCTGGAGGATATTGGAACATCCCATCCATGAACATTTCCCCCCAATTGTACAACTTTCTGTTCATCTTGAAAATGGGCAGCGTGTCATGTTCTCAGCTGATACTGCTCTGGAACGAGCCCAAGGTCCACCGCCTGCCACAACTTTGACAGCATTTTTTCAACTCTGCCATGAGGATGACTTTGCAAGGGGTCTCAAATACGTAGAAGTCCCTGAGTTTTACACTTGGAACAAATCGACAAAGAAATGGATGAGAAGAATGCGTGGGGTACAAGTTGAAGGTACTGAAAATGATGATGTATGGAAGGCACCATGCATTGGGAGAATCTACACGATTAGTCCAAAAGCAGGGGAGTGTTATTTCTTACGCCTGTTGCTCAATGAGGTTGCTGGTCCAACTTCATTTCAAAATTTGCGAGCATACAATGGTCAGGTGTTTGAAACATACAGAGCAGCGTGCCTTGCTCGAGGCCTTCTAGAAAATGACCATCACTTGCATCAAGCAGTAGGAGAGGCAAGTGCCACTCAATCACCTTCAAATTTGCGAAGCCTATTTGTGATAATTTTAACAGCCTGTGAGCCAAGAAATCCTCTTGAGATCTGGATGGCTTTTCGTGATGTAATATCTGAAGACATTCTTCACAGATACAGGCAAGAAGTTAACAATCCAGAAGCAGATTTTAATGAGGACATCTACAATAAAACTCTTTGTCTAATTGAAGAAAAAGTTCTCCTTATGTGCGGTCAACCATTGGCAAGCTATGGATTACCTGCACCAATGCAAGGGAGAGATGAAAGACTCGCGAGAGAGTATCAACGTGAAGTTACTTATAATCTTGAAGAACTTCCCTACAAGCAGAAAATATGCAAGAAAAACTGACCGATTCTCAAAGAGAAGTTTACAATTCATTCATGGCAATGTTGGAAGCACAAGGTGAAATCAACAAAAACATGATGTTTCTTGATGCTCCAGGTGGTACGGGCAAGACTTTTGTAATCAATTTGATCCTTGCAAAGATTAGATCCATGAGAAAGATTGTGCTTGCAACAGCATTCAGTGGCATTGCTGCTACTCTACTACAAGGTGGCCGCACTCTTCACAGCACTTTTAAAGTACCCTTGGATACTCATCGAATGGATCAGCCAGTTTGCAAAATTACTGGTAACTCAGCCTTGGCAAATGTAATTAGAGACACCTCTGCAATCATTGTAGACGAAGCCCCAATGACGCACAAGAGTGCTTATGAAGCAATTGACCGAACACTGCAAGACATCACAGGAAACAAGAATCCCATGGGTGGCATTCCAACCTTATTTTGCGGTGATTTCCGTCAAATCCTCCCAGTGGTTAAAAATGGCACAAGGGCTAACATTGTCAATGCAAGTTTGAAACAATCCTATCTCTGGAGGCACGTTATAGTGAAGAGACTGACTACTAATATGAGAGCCTATATCTCTGATAACACAGCTGCAGCAGACTTCTCAAAATTGCTTCTCCAAATCGGTAATGGTCAGTTTCCTATCACTTCTTCACCTGACACAATTAAGATTCCAACTGCGCTTGGTAAATGTGTCGGTAATCAGAAGCAACTGAAAGACAAAGTGTACCCAGACCTGCAAAACAATGGAAAATCACCGGATTGGCTTGCTGAGAGGGCTATTATTTCGCCATTAAACAGCAATGTGAATCATTTGAACAATTCAATAATGGATGAATTTCCAGGAGACACAAAGCAATACAAGTCAGTTGATTCAGCTACTAATGAATATGAAGCTGTTCACTACCCTGTGGAGTTTTTAAACTCTTTGGAGATATCTGGAATGCCTCCACACATTTTAAATCTCAAAATTGGATCGCCAATCATGATTCTTCGATCCTTGGAACCGCCAAAAACAACAAACGGAACCAGATGTGTTATCACCAGATTGCACACCAATGTACTTGAGGCCACCATTTCCTGTGGTCCCTACAAAGGCGAAACCGTTCTACTGCCAAGGATCCCCTTAGTTCCATCGGACTCAGTACTTCCATTTAAATTCCGGAGACTCCAATTTCCTGTGAAGGTGTGTTTTGCAATGAGCATAAACAAAAGTCAAGGTCAGACATTTAACACCATTGGCGTAGACTTGACATCAGACTGCTTCAGTCACGGTATGTTCTACGTCTCCATCAGCCAGACAGGAAGTTCAGAAAAACTCTACATTCTGGCTCCAAATCAAAGCAGAAGAAATGTAGTTTACCCTGAGGCTCTTTAGTGAAAAGTTCGAGAAATGGATATGAGGAAAAACTGACATGATCTGATTGTGGTAAGTTTTTAGTATTGAATGTGCAAGATAAAATTTAAGCAAGAGTTGAAAATGACTTCAATGAAAAATTTACTATGTAACATCAAGTAACCTTCCTTTTTGATGAAAATGTTTTGTGAAGTTCCTGATTGAATTTCAGTCACTACAAGAGGTAGTTAAAATGTTAATCACCTTATGCAATCGTTGCTCTTACAACATCAACTTACTGGAAAGGTGCCCACAGATTTTGGTACCCGAGTGCGCAACAAAGCTCCGTGCGAAGCACGGGTATCTTTGCTAGTATATATATATATATATATATATACTCACACATGCATACATATACAATAAATACTCTGTTCCTGCTGATTACAATATGGTTGTCTTCAAGTCTAACGTAAATAATTTCTTGATGAGCCGTTCCATATAAGTTATCAAATTTAACAAATTTTCATTACTAATGATTATTATATTGTCCAATTTCTACTGTACACTCTTTAACCCTTATCCTTGAGTGGCCTCTTGGCCTTGATAATGAGTTGATACCTATGAAAAAAAAAAAAAGAAAAGAAAAAGTCCAATGTGAACAAGTTCTAATTGAATCGTCCCCCTAAGTAATCCAAGTTACAAAATTCCCACTGTTTACTATGCTAAAATCACAATGACTAATGTATACCTATTAACCCTTATCCTCGAGTGGCCTCTGGGCCTTGATAAGTGGTGACACCCTTGTAAAAAAAAACAAACAAAAAAAACAAAAAAAAAACAAAAGCTTATTTATTCAGTTGGGATTAAATTATCTATATATATAAATACAGGAATTTAAATTAGATTGAAGTAAACACTACATCTTTTTGATATATATATACATATATCTCAAAATGTTGGAGACGCCCCCTATGGGATTAATGGACTATCTTATGACGTCGCTTCCTGTAGTGACGTCACTTCCGGTATCGAGTATTTATTATATTGAAGTTCACCATTGCGTATATCAGGTAAACACTACATCCTTTTTGGTTGTTTTTGTTTTACGGCATATCAACCCTTTTCAGGTTATTTAATGCCAAATCCAGTGATTTTGAAGAAAAAGTTTTTAATAGAATATATATATATATATTTTTTTTTCAAATCGGTTTCTATTTAACCCATAGTTGGGACCCTAACAGGTACTACCACTCCGAATCAGAGTGGACCTGGGAGTAATGGCAATTAAGGGGTGGCTCCACACTCCCCGAAACCCGCAAGCTGGGACCTCACCATTGAACATAGTTTAAGGTCATATTCAGAACCCTTGTGTGTGGTATATATAAGTTAGCTTGCTTTGCATACATACACCAATATATAAATGATGGGACGATTCCAATATTTTTTCCGATTCTGATTCTTTATAAATCTCTAAATATTTAACAATAAAATTGCTATTTCTTCTCTGAATACCATAAAAACACATTGGGGTTTTGGGGTGATCAAAGCAAAATGGAAACTAAATAATAAGTGAAGTAATAACCCTGTTTACGAGGGGCGTGCAATAAGTAATGCCCCTGACCCACTTCCAGTTGTCTGATCTAGCTGAAATATTGTGTGTGCAATGATTTATATCTCTACTGGTTATATGGCAAATTACAGCTCTGGACTAATTGTGGTTTCTGTTTCACAGGTGTTTGAACTGAGTCAGGTGTGAAATGGAGCCTGTTGAATGTTGAGCTGTGATCTGGTTTTTGTATTTGAAAGGACACACACAAGGTATGATATGAAACGAAATTGGAAATTAAAAGACGTTTCAATTATACCAGTCATCATAGGAGCAACTGGGCTTATGAAAAACATGGCCAGAAGTTTGTGGAAACAGCTCCCAGACCTGCCCTCCCCTTCTGCCATTGATGAGGCATCTGTCCGTCAAGTTGAGGCTGCCATTTTGGAAGATCGGCGCATTACTATTCGCCAAATAGCACAAGATGTCAAGATTAGTACAGGGTCTGTGGAAACTATCATTCATGACCATTTGCATATGTATAAGGTGTCTGCCAGATGGATTCCCAGGTTTCTCACGCCATTCCGAAGCGAGAACGCGTTGAGTGCTCGAGGATGAATTTGGAGATGTGCCAAGAAGATGAGTCAAAGTTTTTCAAAAGACTGATTATACAGGATGAAACCTGGTTCCATCACTATGATCCAGAGACCAAAGCCCAGTCAATGCAGTGGAAGCACTTGGACTCACCACCTCCAAAGAAGGCAAGGGTGCAGCCCTCCGCTGGCAAGGTCATGCTCACAGTCTTCTGGGACCAGGACAGAGTAGTGATGACAGATTTCCTGGCAAAGGCTACCATAATTACAGGAGCTTATTATGCTTCACTTTTGAGGAAATTAAGGGAAGTTATCAAAATCAAGAGGCGGGGCAAGATCAGCAAAGGTACCCTCCTTCTGCAGGACAACGCTCCGGTCCATAACTCACATGTCGGCAGATCAGAAGCACGGGCATGTGGTTATGAAATCATCCCCCATCCTCCCTACTCTCCTGACTTTGAACCCTCTTACTTTCACCTCTTCCCAGCCATGAAGTTGTTTTTGAAAGGAAAGCGTTTCCCAGATGATGCAACATTGATTTCTGAAGTCACGTCGTGGTTGGTGGACCAACCTGGGGTGTTCTACAAAAACGGTCTCCAGAGCTGCATCAAACGATGGGAGAAATACATAACTCTGGGTGGTTCCTATGTAGAAAAGACTAATAACTGTGCCAAGTTTCGTTGTTCTACTGCTATGGGAAGTGGTTCAGGGACATTGCTTATTGCACGCCCCTTGTAAATATTAAAAAAACTAACAAAAACAAAAAAAAAAACTGTGAAAGAAGTTTTTCTCTGAAGACTGTGTATGTGCACATATTTTCTCAAACGTAAATATTTGTATATTGTGTATAAGTCGATCTTCTGTATAAATCAATTTGCATTTTAAAACCAAAATTGTCTCCTTTTAGGTATTCATTGTATATAAGTTCGGTGTAGATTCTAGACAAGTTAAATGGTCCGTCTCTTGGCTTTTTCTTGCACAGATAATTTCCTTTCTGGTGTTTGCTTTTGTAAGACTATTATAAATTGTTTCTCGGCATCCGTGAGCGAGAATATGTGTATTCCCTTCATATACAAACGAATGTCACCACCCACGAGATAAACTCTCTCTCACACACACAAACACACAAAATTTTAACGGCCTTTAAAACTTCTCAACAAACTTTGGTCTTGATTGAGATTGTCGGATTGACTTCCTCATCTTGGTTGTTATAGTCACAACGTTTCGGCCGTTTTGCCCTCAATCCTGAACGAAAGCAGTGAAAAAAGTAGCATTCAAAACAGAGAATCAGCAACTATGTCCCAGAGCCTAGTTGGAGTCCGAAAATGGTACCCCCGTAATAATAATAAAGGGTTGGGTTCGAAACTCCTAACAAACGGTTCCCCAGTTCGATACAAAACACCTGATGAAGGCCGGAGGGCAAAACGGCCGAAACGTTGTGACTATAACAACCAAGATGGGGAAGTCAGTCCGACAATCTCAATCAATGAAAATACCTCATCTCAAAAATACAGACAATTACTAGTGAGTAAGTATTTGTTACAAATTTTGGTCTTTCAAAGTAAATTTTACTTTTCTATAAATTTTTTTTATATATATTTTTCTCATTCACAAAATACCATTTATTAGCACGACTTCCAATTGCTAATTCAACAAGGTAAACTCTCTAGCACACACACACGCACATACATACACATACACACACACACACATACAGCATAACTTTGAAATGAATTTTGTCTCTTTCCTATTCAAGAGCTTCTCAACAAACTTTGGTCTTTTAAAGTATATTTTACATTTTTAGAAAATTGTATATAAATGAATATACCGTATATACTTGTGCATACACATACACGCACATACACACACATACATACACATACAGCATAACTTTGAAATGAATATACCGTATATACTTGTGCATACACATACACGCACATACACACACACACACATACATACACACACACACACATACAGCATAACTTTGAAATGAATATACCGTATATACTTGTGCATACACATACACGCACATACACACACACACATACACACACACACATACATACACACACACACATACAGCATAACTTTGAAATGAATATACCGTATATACTTGTGCATAAGTCATTGTGCATTTCCCCCACTCTTTATCCGTGCCTAAATCAAAACGTGGATTCCATGAACAAAGCTTCTTTCTTAGAACTGCACGCCTGTGGAACTCTGTTCCGTCTGCCTGCTTCCCACCTGACTACAACCTGGATGTCTTCAAGTCCAACGTTAACAAATTCCTAATGAACCGCCCCCTTAAGTAAACACTTCATTAAAAAAGCCAAGTACGTCCAAAGATGGAGTACTGTTGCCACATCTGGGCAGGAGCTGCTAAAAACAGCCTATCCTGCCTTGACAAAGTACAAAATAGACTTCGTGACTTAGTGGGGGAAGCTCTCTTCTCTTCCCTGCAACCTCTCTCCCACAGAAGAGACATTGCGAGCCTGCCTTTGCTTTATCGTTATTTCCATGGCAAGTGCTCGTCCGAGCTCCAATCTCTGGTCCCCCCTCGCCAATTCTTCATGAACATCCATCTAGCTAAAACCACTGTCAGTAATTTTCCCCACTCTTTATCTGTGCCTAAATAAAAATGTAGATTCCATGAACAAAGCTTTTTCGTTAGAAGTGCACGCCTGTGGAATTCTCTTCCGTTTGCCTGTTTCCCCACCTGACTACAACTTGGAAGTCTTCAAGTCCAACATAAACAAATTCCTGATTAATCGCCCCCTTAAGTAAGACGCTTTATCAAATCTCCAATACCAACTATTACTACGATATTATCCCATTGATTATTGTACACAAAATAACCCTTATCCCCGAGTGGCTTACGAGCCTTGATAAGTGGTGATCTCCATGTAAAAAAGCAAAACAAAAACAAGGCTTCAAGCATGTTAAAACGTCGAGGATGCCTCAACAAAGCCAATTCTTTCTGCTATGTGTATGCGGACTTCACAACTTCTCTTCTCAGAACCGCCTACTTTCACTGTAAAATTGGTTCCCAGGTCTGGGTGCTGCTAAGCTCAAACAGGGGATCTTCGTCAGACCTCAGATTCGAGAAGTGCTGATTTTGAGGAGCTTCTTAACTTAAAGGAAAGGAATTGAGAGCCTGGGAAGCATGGAAGTCGGTCCGCGGTGGATTCCTTGGTAGCACAAGTGTACCAGATTACCAAACTTGTGTTGAGAAGTTATTAAAGTCTTATGAGGATATGGAGTACCGAATGTCACTCAAGATTAATTTTCTCCGTTCCTACTTCAATTTCTTCCCGCCAAACCTTGGAGCAGTGAGTGATGAGCATGGAGAAAGATTCCACCAAGACATTACGAAGATGGAGAGCAACTATCAAGGCAAATGGAACCCCGGCATGGTGGGGGACTTCTGTTGGATACTCTTGAGTGACATTCCAGAGGCAAACTACACCAGATCTCCTAAGAAAACACACGTCTGTGGCATTTTTGAATTGTGTAATTGTGTCATCCGAGTATATTGATTCAACCAGTGTTCTTTATCCATCCTGATTTATCTGTTATAAGTTGCTGCAGCTCTTGAAATATTCACATATATCCTATGTTTATAATAAAAGCACGTGACGTCATTACAGAGCTAGCATTTCTCTTCTCCAAATTAAAGGGAGTTTCGTACAAATCCAAAAATATACGAAACTAAAATCATAATGGATACAAAATACAAAAAATCATATATAAGCACCAGATAAACAATAATAAATGTAAACAGGGGGGATGCACCATTATTGGTACAAAAAAAAATTCCAACAAAGCAGACAATTTAAAAGCCAGAAAACTAGAGGTGATAGAGCAAAACTATTTATAAATTTGAATTCAGCACATCCAAATTAACAAAAAACAACTATCCCTATTATCGTAGCCCTGACACACGTGCATCGAATCTACTCAAAACAAAATAATTGCGCGCTGTCTTAACAGTAAAACCCAGTTGCGCACACAAACATCGTTTCAGCTGTGCGTACATTCCTTTTCCCCACCCACGCAATTTTGGTGGTTCTTAAACGAAATTTCAGTTGTTTTGGCGGACGTCACTTAAAGCATCTTACATCATACGAATGTTATTCTTTTTATCTAATCGGATTACAGGGAAAACAAATTTTAAAAAAAAGTTTTTTTCTGAAGGCCCCTCCCCTGGAGCCGGTCGGACCAGTATAAAAAGGGCATTTTTTGCCCAAACGAGTAGTCGACCTTTGAACACCATGGTGTAAACATCAACATCGACCCGTCCGCGTTTGGACGTTAAACACACGCGCGCCCGTCGATGAATTCCTCCACGTGGATACGGACTTGCAACCCTAATGGACCTTTTATTTTTTTACCCTTTTCTATCTCTCCGCTAAGTAAGTGGTGGACCTTTTATATTTAATTCTTCGTAAAAAGACTGGTTAACTTTCATTTTCTACATCTTTTCAGTCAGTCACCTCAGTCGCAGGTAGAGACTTTCAATTAAGAAGAAACGTTCTTATCTTCTCTTTTCATGATTTTATAATCCTTTTAAAAATAAATTTTGTATTTAAGTTATCCATTCGTCCAGTCATTTATCTGTTATAAGTTGCTGCAACTCTTGAAATATTCACATATATTCTATGTTTATAATAAAAGCTGTCGGAATTTATCTTGCTTCCAGATAAATTCGACGCTAAAGTAACTAAGCTGAAAAAAAAAGCATGAAACAAAAGAGGGGGAGGGGGTAAAAATGAAATCTAAAGGTCTTGATTTAAAACGAAGAAGAAATTTTATTTACAATAAGTTGCAAATTTTTCCCTTTGTGGGCATTAAACTTAAACGCCAATGTAACATATGAAAAAAGTAACATGTAATGAAAAAATAACAACACTGCTGGTTCTTATAAAGAAGTTGTGAGTATCCACTAACGAATACAACAAGAATATACAAAATAGTAGTATCTCCCATTCACACTCGCATATGAAATTAATTTTAGGAGTGTACTCACAATTGAAAGCCTGTTAGGCACGTGCCTTTTTCTTTTTTTTTTTTTGTTTAAAGTTCTTTTAGAATTTTCCTTCCCTCCATGTTGCATGAAAACCGTAGACACACATGTATTACAGGAGCAAAACCTCGTCGCTTGTCCGGATAGGAAATTCCATAATACCTTGTCACATAAAAGGTATTTTCTTTAAATTCCACTCCTTGTAAAATAATCATAAAATAAATACGGGCAAAACCGCAGCCACGTACTTAATTTCCAGAAGTCTGTCTCGTCACAGCTGAGTATTAATTTCTTGCCGGGTTTACTTCTTTGAAGGAGGGCTCGTTAAAATTCCATTTTCAGCGCCGGGCAATGAACATGTTCACTCTCCACGACAGCAGAATTTCAAAAGGGACGAAATACGCGCTGAGCTCGTGACGTCATTACAGAGCTAGCATTTCTCTTTTCTCCAAATTAAAGGGAGTTTCGTACGAATCCAAAAATATACGAAACTAAAATCATAATGGATACAAAATACAAAAGATCATATATAAGCACCAGATAAACAATAATAAATGTAAACAGGGGGGATGCACCATTATTGGTACAAAAAATTCCAACAAAGCAGACAATTTAAAAGCCAGAAAACTAGAGGTGATAGAGCAAAACTATTTATAAATTTGAATTCAGCACATCCAAATTAACAAGAAACAACTATCCCTATTATCGTAGCCCAAGCGTCGTAGCACGAGCGTCGAATCTACTCAAAACAAAATAATTGCGCGCTGTCTTAACAGTAAAACCCAGTTGCTTGATTGTTTTAACTCCATTCTTCTTCTGATTCTTATTATTCAACTCCCTATAACTCCTGATTTATTTATTATTTTGAATTTGCGGGATTAACATCGACACCCCCGTTAGTCCTGCAACAAGTGGTGACCCCATTTTCTAGGGAGGGGGCCGCAACACCATTCTTGCCTCAGACCAAAAACTTATTTTTGTAAACCAGTGTTATACGCTAATTTTAAAATTGTAATCGACTGAACGAATTGTTATCAATGGGGACACTTATTCGTTTTTCACCGGTTTTGCGTCAATTGAGTGAAGCTTTTTGAACTTCAGACGAAGAAGAGTTCCACAACAAACGAAATCAACAATGAATATTCTACCACACAAAAGGTTTTTATTTTTGTTTTTAATATCCTCTGTTAATTCCTTTTATGTTTTTTTTGTTTTTTTTAACTTATTGCAAAAATAAAAAATGCTATAGTATACTCGTCTCTTATTTCCGATTTTTGGTAATTGTAGCCTGGTAGACCAACACAAAACCTACTTTATAAAAAACTGGGAGGGGGGGGTTGTACACATAGATTCGAAAAAGTTGTCAAAAAACAAATATATAACAAATAAATGTTATCAAAGGCAAGATAAGTTACTTTTCTACCAAACTGGATATATTTTTCGTGTTTTTATTCAATGTAACATGTTTATTCAGCTCGAAAAACATGCAGTGTTTACCGATGTATTGGAAAATTCAAAATGGCGGCCGACTCTCTCTCGGAGAGGGTAAGTTTGGGAAAAGGTATTATAAATAATAAACTAGACAAAATACTGTTAGAAATTCGCTCAATATATGTTACCGTGAAATAAATTGACATATATTCGGTTGTTTTTTAATAGTATTTCGTTTAGTTTATTATTTATAACATCTTTTTCCTAAACTTACCGTGTTAAAGAGACAGTCGGCCGCCATTTTGAATTTTCCAATACATCGGTAAACACTGCATGTTTTTCGAGCTGAATAAATATGTTACATTGAATAAAAACACAAAAATTATATCCAGTTTGGTAGAAAAGTAACTTATCTTGCCTTTGATAACATTTATTTGTTATATATTTGTTTTTTGACAACTTTTTCGAATAACCCAAACAAATATATAACAAATAAATGTTATCAAAGGCAAGATAAGTTACTCTTCTACCTATCTGGATAATTTTTTATTGTTTTTATTTAATGTAAAATGTTTATTCAGCTCGAAAAACATACAATGTTTACCGATGTATTGGAAAATTGCAAATGGCGGGGTACTCTCTGAACACGGTAAGCTAGGGAAAATGAGTTAAAACTAAAAAAAATATACAAAATAAGTTAAAAACCTACCGAATATATGTCATCCTATGTTGCGGTAACATATATTGAGCGAGTTTCTAACAGTATTTTGTTTAATTATTTAGTTTTAACTAATTTTTCCAAACTTATCGTGCTCAACAGAGAGTCCGGCTCCGGCGCCATTTTAAATTTTCACATACATCAGTAAACACTATGTTTTTCGAGCTGAATAAACATTTTACATTAAATAAAAACACTAAAAAAATATCCAGTTAGGTAGAAAAGTAACTTATCTTGCCTTTGATAACATTTTTCGGGGGGGGGGGGGTTGTATTACTTTGTTATATATTTGTTTTTTGACAACTTTTTCGAATCTGTGTGTAGATTCGAAAAAGTTGTCAAAAAACAAATATATAACAAATAAATGCTATCTCTGGCTAAATGGATGTTTTTTTGTTGTTTTGTTTCCCCCACCCCCCACCCACCTTTCTTTTGATCCTTCGCTCTTTACAGGTTCGGACCTGCTTGCCTGCCTCCTTTTTTTTTTTTTTCACCTAACCCTAACCCCACCCAAGCCATTTACTGCGTTTAATTTTTTTTTATGGGTTTGTAGATTCGAAAAAGTTGTCAAAAAACAAATATATAACAAATAAATGTTATCAAAGGCAAGATAAGTTACTTTTCTACCAAACTGGATATGATTTTTGTGTTTTTATTCAATGTAACATATTTATTCAGCTCGAAAAACATGCAGTGTTTACCGATGTATTAGACAATTCAAAATGGCGGCCGACTCTCTCTTAAACACGGTAAGTTCGAGAAAAGGTGTTATAAATAATAAACTAGACAAAATACTATTAAAAAAACACCGAATATATGTCAACCTATGTCACGGTAATATATATTGAGCGAATTTCTAACAGTATTTTGTCTAGTTTATTATTTATAACACCTTTTCCTGAACTTACCGTGTTAAAGAGAGAGTCGGCCGCCATTTTGAATTTTCCAATACATCGGTAAACACTGCATATTTTTCGAGCTGAATAAATATGTTACATTGAATAAAAACACAAAAAATATATCCAGTTTGGTAGAAAAGTAACTTATCTTGCCTTTGATAACATTTATTTGTTATATATTTGTTTTTTGACAACTTTTTCGAATCTATGTGTACAGTAATACAATCCCCGTATATATTATATAGAGTTAAAGTTCTATCGATGTTTATATATTATATTGCGACTTCAAAAATAAAAAAATATATCCATATGACTTGAGTGCATTAGCTTTTTTTTTTTTTTTACATGGAGATCACCACTTATCAAGGCCTGGAAGCCACTTGGGGATAAGGGTTATTGCGTGTACAGTAATCAATGGGAGAGTATCGTAGTAATCGTTAGTATTGGAGATTTGATAAAGTGTCTTACTTAAGGGGGCGATTCATCAGGAATTTGTTTATGTTGGACTTGAAGACATCCAAGTTGTAGTCAGGTGGGAAACTGGCAAACGAAAGAGAGTTCCACAGGCATGCACTTCTAAGAAAGAAGATTTGTTCATGGAATCTACGTTTTGATTTAGGCACAAATACAGAGTGGGGAAAATTACTGACAATGATTTCAGCTAGACGGGTGTTTATCGTGAAAGATTGGCGAGAGGGGACCAGAGATTGGAACTCAGACGAACACTTGCCATGGAAATAACGATAAAGCAAAGACAGGCTCGTAACATCTCTTCAGTGGAAGAGAGGCTACAGGGAAGAGAAAAGGGCATCCCCCACTAAACCATGAAGTCTATTTTGTACTTTGTCAAGGCAGAATAGGCTGTTTTTAGCAGCTCCTGCCCAGATGTGGCAACAGTACTCCATCCTTGGATGTACTTTTACACAGATAGAGAATTGTATCAGTAGTGAGATATCTTCTGGAGTGGTAGAAGGATGCCACCATTTTCCCAGCGACCTGGGCAACAGACTTGTACGTGTTCCATTTCAGATTAAGGGTAAAGGTCAAGCCCAGAAGCTTGTCAAAACATGGGGCTTCTCCTAGATGAGAGCCATCCATTTCAATTGATGCCAGATGGGGATCAGAGCGTTGATGATGTAAAGATAGGAGTTTGGTTTTAGATGCATTAAAGGTAACCAGCCACCTCTTCCCCCACTGTACCACGCGCATAAGATCAGAGGAGAGAGAATCAGAGAGAACTTTGTCATTTACTGCCTTTGATGTGTTGCCATAGATGGTTGTGTCATCAGCATAGATGTCAACGAATGATTTAAGTATGTGTTTGGGAGATCATTGATGTAGATCAGGAAGAGAGTTGGGCCCAGGATGGACCCTTGAGGGACTCCAGCATTAATACTGTGGGCCTCTGATTTCTGCCCATCAACCACTACTGTTATGAGCCTATCAGAGAGAAATGATTTAATGATTGAGAAAACATTTCCAGTTATACTGTAGCTGGAAATCTTGTGAAATAGGCGTTTATGCCATATTTTATCGAAGGCCTTTGATATGTCAAGAGCAATTGCCCTAGAAAGGAAGCCTTTGTTGAGAGATTCATTAATCCTATGAGATATAACCGTTAGCACATCTGCTGTAGATGTTGCAGAACGGAAACCGTATTGCATGTCACTAAGAAAGTTATTTCTGCTGAGGTGGTTCAATACTTCTTTATTTAATATGGATTCCAGCAGCTTACTCATGACACACAGGAGACTTATTGGTCTGTACTGAGAGGGAGTGACTTATCACCAGAATTCTTAAATACAAGGCATACTGATGAGGTTTTCCAGAATGTTGGGAAGCACTTCTCCTTAAGGCAACACTTAAACAGTTTTGTAAGTATGAGGGCAAGTTCTGCTTGAAGCTTTTTAAACACTATAATTGGAATACCGTCAGGGCCAGTTGCTTTACTGGAATCAATATTTTTGATTAGCTTGGCAACCTTGTGCACAGATATTTGTATGTTGCATAGCGTGCTGTCTGTTATAGGTGGAAATACAGGGAGTTGATGGCCTTCGTCGCACAGGGTAGAATTAGCTGCAAAGTTCTTGGCAAATAGTTTGGCCTTGTCTGATGCTGACGAGATAACCTCAGGTCCATTGATAATGGTTGGGATAGAACGCACGCTTCTGTTCAGGATCTTGTTTGCTATTTGCCAAAACTAGTGGTAACCAAGCCGCTGCTCAGCTACTTTGGATTTAACGGACTGAACGTATAGCTATCTTGCATTTTTTATTACTCTTTTACAGTGGTTGCCGGCAGTCCTGAAAGCAGCTTTAGTCTCAGTACAGCTTAAACCGAAACCAAAACTTATGAAGAGAAAAATATATGTATACATACAAATTGAGTGCCTTTAGCTATAATCGAAACTGAAACCAAAACTTATGAAGAATTCTTGGTAAAATTATTTATTATAAGAAATGAAAGTACATAACAATTAAACGATAGTCACTCGAATGTAAACGAGACACACAAAATAAATAACATGTTATCCTATTAATATATAGATCACAGTTTTTTTTTCTTTTTCTTTACTTAATGTAAAAAAAATATCCATTTTCAGTTTGGAGACAGGGACGAGTGTCGCAGGTAATGAAGACATTTTTTTGTTAGCCAAATTAATCTGGAGCAAGAAACTAGATCAAATATTCGGAACATTTTTAGTCCATCAACTTAGTTGAATTTAGACCTTAGAATTCACCCTTGTCTGTTCATTCGTTTATTCAAAAAATTCTCAATAACTACACGTTACATTTTTCTGAAATTTTGCATTAAGTTACAACTGCTCAAGAAAAGAAATGTAACATTCTTGGATTTTTGATAAAAATTCTGATTGCATTCCCAGGAGGTCAGAAATTGCACTTTTCGGAACGTAGAATCTTTTCCGACCATTACCCAAAAGCAAGATGATATGGATATACACCTGGAAACGTAATATTTGACCCTGGGAAAATTCTGGGGCTTGAGCCCCAGTGAGTTTTAGGGGTGAAAAACACCTTTTGGGGCTAATTTTTATTTTTCTCCTAAAATTCATACTTGTGTGTAGATAGGGGTTTTAAATAGTACCGAATTTAAAAAAATGTGGGTATCATTTGTGATGAAACGGTGTCATTTGACTGTTTTGGTCTAATGTTTTACATCAGGCCAGGGGTTTAAATGGGCAAAATAGGTAACAGTTCTACCACTGATTTTGGTTAACAGTACAAGGGAAGTAACTCTTGTAGACTCAATTTTACAAATATTGATTATATATTTGTAGATTGAACTTTAATACATTTATGCGGAGCGGAAAACCATCCTATTTTTTAATGATTCCCTCGAGCAAGCAGTTTATGAAAGAAAGGTCACCGTCTCCAGGGGTGCGTATTTGTGATAGGAGTGTTATGTTTTTTTGCTGTTGTTTTTTTGTTTTTTGATTAAGGTTGGTGGCTAATCGACATAAAAAAAAATTACAGCTTTCCTTTGTTCTTTTTGGAAACAAACTCACTAGGGGACGCTCGCTTATGGAATGGCATCACGTGACACCGATGACGTCAGCGAACGCCAGCCACTCATATTAGACAAACAGAAGCTCCTTGTTAACCCTATAATAAAGACCAATCTCTCTCTAAAACACTCCTCTCACTATCTCTCCCTCTCTCTCTCTCTCTCTCTCTCTCTATATATATATATATATATATATATATATATATATATATATATATATATATATATATAAGATATGCATATGGTTTAAATGGGCAAAATAGGTAACAGTTCTAGGATTGATTTTTTACAAGGGAAGTAACTCTTGTAGACTGAATTTTACAAATATTGATTTTGAACTTTAATACATGTGATTGGTTGTATGTTTGTCTACTAGGAATTTTTAAAATCTTCTCTCTGATGAGCTCAACAACTTGCCTTTAAACAAATTTATTTGATTGTGTTTCGTACTCATTTTTCCCAAGCATTTTCTCTTTTTTAGTTTTTGGTTTTTAAAAATCTTTTTTGAGTTTATTTAATTGTTCTTATTTTTTTAATTTAATTTTTTTGAGTTTATTTAATTGTTCTTATTTTTTTAATTTAATTTTTTTGAGTTTATTTAATTGTTCTTATTTTTTTTAATTTAATTTTTTGGGGGTTTATTTAATTTTTCTTATTTTTTTAAATTTAATTTTTTTGAGTTTATTTAATTGTTCTTATTTTTTTTAATTTAATATTTTTGAGTTTATTTAATTGTTCTTATTTTTTTTAATTTAATATTTTTGGGGTTTATTTAATTGTTCTTATTTTTTAATTTAATTTTTTTGAGTTTATTTAATTGTTCTTATTTTTTTTAATTTAATTTTTTGGGGGTTTATTTAATTTTTCTTATTTTTTTAAATTTAATTTTTTTGAGTTTATTTAATTGTTCTTATTTTTTTTAATTTAACTTTTTTGGGTTTATTTAATTTTTCTTATTTTTTTAAATTTAATTTTTTGAGGTTTATTTAATTGTTCTTATTTTTTAATTTAATTTTTTGGGGTTTATTTAATTGTTCTTATTTTTTTAATTTAATTTTTTTGAGTTTATTTAATTGTTCTTATTTTTTAATTTAATTTTTGGGGGTTTATTAAAATTGTTCTTATTTTTTAATTTAATTTTTTGGGGTTTATTTAATTGTTCTTATTTTTTAATTTAATTTTTTTGGGTTTATTTAATTGTTCTTATTTTTTAATTTAATTTGTTTGGGGTTTATTTAATTGTTCTTATTTTTTAATTTAATTTTTTTGGGTTTATTTAATTGTTCTTATTTTTTTTAATTTAATTTTTTGGGGTTTATTTAATTGTTCTTATTTTTTAATTTAATTTTTTTGAGTTTATTTAATTGTTCTTATTTTTTTAATTTAATTTTTTTGAGTTTATTTAATTGTTCTTATTTTTTTTAAATTTAATTTTCTTGAGTTTATTTAATTGTTCTTATTTTTTAATTTAATTTTTTTGGGTTTATTTAATTGTTCTTATTTTTTTTAATTTAATTTTTTTGAGTTTATTTAATTGTTCTTATTTTTTAATTTAATTTTTTGGGGTTTATTAAAATTGTTCTTATTTTTTTAATTTAATTTTTTTGGGTTTATTTAATTGTTCTTATTTTTTTTAATTTAATTTTTTGGGGTTTATTTAATTGTTCTTATTTTTAAATTTAATTTTTTTGAGTTTATTTAATTGTTCTTATTTTTTTAATTTAATTTTTTTGAGTTTATTTAATTGTTCTTATTTTTTTTAAATTTAATTTTCTTGAGTTTATTTAATTGTTCTTATTTTTTAATTTAATTTTTTTGGGTTTATTTAATTGTTCTTATTTTTTTAATTTAATTTTTTTGAGTTTATTTAATTGTTCTTATTTTTTAATTTAATTTTTTGGGGTTTATTAAAATTGTTCTTATTTTTTTAATTTAATTTTTTGGGGTTTATTTAATTGTTCTTATTTTTTAATTTAATTTTTGGGGGTTTATTTAATTGTTCTTATTTTTTAATTTAATTTGTTTGGGGTTTATTTAATTGTTCTTATTTTTTAATTTAATTTGTTTGGGGTTTATTTAATTGTTCTTATTTTTTTAATTTAATTTTTTTGGGTTTATTTAATTGTTCTTATTTTTTTAATTTAATTTTTTGGGGTTTATTTTATTGTTCTTATTTTTTAATTTAATTTTTTGGGGTTTATTGAATTGTTCTTATTTTTTAATTTAATGTTTTTGGGTTTATTTAATTGTTCTTATTTTTTTAATTTAATTTTTTGGGGTTTATTTTATTGTTCTTATTTTTTAATTTAATTTTTTTGGGACTTATTTAATTTTTCTTATTTTTTTAAATTTAATTTTTTTGAGTTTATTTAATTGTTCTTATTTTTTTTAATTTAATTTTTTGGGGTTTATTTAATTTTTCTTATTTTTTTAAATTTAATTTTTTTAAATTTATTTAATTGTTCTTATTTTTTTTAATTTAACTTTTTTGGGTTTATTTAATTTTTCTTATTTTTTAATTTAATTTTTTGGGGTTTATTTAATTGTTCTTATTTTTTAATTTAATTTGTTTGGGGTTTATTTAATTGTTCTTATTTTTTAATTTAATTTGTTTGGGGTTTATTTAATTGTTCTTATTTTTTAATTTAATTTGTTTGGGGTTTATTTAATTGTTCATATTTTTTAATTTAATTTTTTTGGGTTTATTTAATTGTTCTTATTTTTTAATTTAATTTGTTTGGGGTTTATTTAATTGTTCTTATTTTTTAATTTAATTTTTTTGGGTTTATTTAATTGTTCTTATTTTTTAATTTAATTTGTTTGGGGTTTATTTAATTGTTCTTATTTTTTAATTTAATTTGTTTGGGGTTTATTTAATTGTTCTTATTTTTTAATTTAATTTTTTTGGGTTTATTTAATTGTTCTTATTTTTTAATTTAATTTTTTGGGGTTTATTTAATTGTTCTTATTTTTTAATTTAATTTGTTTGGGGTTTATTTAATTGTTCTTATTTTTTAATTTAATTTGTTTGGGGTTTATTTAATTGTTCTTATTTTTTAATTTAATTTTTTTGGGTTTATTTAATTGTTCTTATTTTTTAATTTAATTTTTTGGGGTTTATTTAATTGTTCTTATTTTTTAATTTAATTTTTTGGGGTTTATTTAATTGTTCTTATTTTTTAATTTAATTTTTTTGGGTTTATTTAATTGTTCTTATTTTTTAATTTAATTTTTTGGGGTTTATTTAATTGTTCTTATTTTTTAATTTAATTTTTTGGGGTTTATTTAATTGTTCTTATTTTTTAATTTAATTTATTTGGGGTTTATTTAATTGTTCTTATTTTTTAATTTAATTTTTTGGGGTTTATTTAATTGTTCTTATTTTTTAATTTAATTTGTTTGGGGTTTATTTAATTGTTCTTATTTTTTAATTTAATTTGTTTGGGGTTTATTTAATTGTTCTTATTTTTTAATTTAATTTGTTTGGGGTTTATTTAATTGTTCTTATTTTTTAATTTAATTTTTTGGGGTTTATTTAATTGTTCTTATTTTTTAATTTAATTTGTTTGGGGTTTATTTAATGTTTCTTATTTGTTTTAATTTGATTTTTTCAGTTTATTAAATTGTTCTTTTTTTTTCTTTAATTTTTTTGAGTTTATTAAATTTTTTATTAGTGTTTTATTTATTTATTTCTTTTACAGTTGGCATGTTCGTACCAAGAAAAACATCGAAAGAGTTCGAAGAGATGAAGCACGAGCTGCCGAAGAAGAGGAAGAAAAGCAGAGGCGAATTGCACTTGCAGTAAACAATATCTTTCATTAGACTTTATAGCACATTGAAAACGAGCAAAATTTATTGGCCATTGACTTAGAATGAGTGCTTTATGCCAAATTGATGTTTGAATATGGTTAATTTGCTCAAGATATTAGGAGGTATATTTGGTAAAAAAAAAAAGGGGGGGAAGTGCTCAATACATTAGTAGAGCTAAATATACTTTTATTATTTAAACCTCAGGGTTTTTTTTTTTGTTTGTTTGTTTTTGTTTTTTGCTTAAATCATTACAAATTGTTTCGATGGACAGGGCAATAATATTAACTTGCCGATCTCTTCATATAATTAAAGGCAAAATAAAAGATTTTTAAAAATTACAAATGGGCATCAAAAACCAAGATTTGAACTGCTGGGTATAGATGGGGAGGGGAAGAGTGAGAGGTGGAAAAAAAAAAGGAAAGGAAAGAGAGGAAGGGGGTGGGGGAGAAATATAGATTATATGTAGTTATCAAAATAGCTTTATAAATAAAGTCGGGTTTGTATTACTGTACACATAGATTCGAAAAAGTTGTCAAAGGCAAGATAAGTTACTTTTCTACCAAACTGGATATATTTTTTGTGTTTTTATTCAGTGTAACATGTTTATTCAGCTCGAAAAACATGCAGTGTTTACCGATGCATTGGAAAATTCAATGTTATAAATAATAAACTAGATAAAATACTGTTAGAAATTCGCTCAATATATGTTACCGGCAGGTTAATATTATTTTTAAAAAAGGAAAGAACAAAAAAAAAAATTCAGATTTTCCGGCATACTATTTGTTTTTTCTTAATTCATTACAAATTGTTTCAATGGACAGGGCAATAATATTAACTTGCCGATCTCTTCATATAATTCAAGGCAAAATAAAAGATTTAAAAAAATTACAAATGGGCATTAAAATCCAAGATTTGAACTGCTGGATGGGGAGGGGAAGAGTGAGAGGGGGAGAAAAAAAGGAAAGGAAAGCGAGAAAGAGGGGTGGGGGAAAAATATAGGTTACATGTAGTTATCAAAATAGCTTTTAAAAAAAAAAAGTCATTTAACATAGAATTCGGTTCATAAAATTATCCATCCTATCATTAATTCTACGGTGCTTTCTAATGTAGAAATATTGGATCTATTACTCGTACATCCGTTATCAGTGTGCTATCTAAACAAGATCTAGACCAGTTTCAAGCGACAGGACAATCTCTTCATATAATTCAATCCAAAATAAAAGATTTTTTAAAATTACAAAAACCAAGATTTGAAGTGCTGGAAAGACAAGGGGAGGGGTGAGAGGGTGAAAAAAAAGAGGAAGAGGGGGTGGGGGAGAAATATAGATTTATATGTAGTTATCCAAATAGCTTTTGCTCATTAGCTTTGCTTCATTCTTTTAATTTGATAGATAATAAATAGTGCCACACTTGCGTCTGAATGGCAAACGACTTGTCTGAGGGGATAAAAGCTAAAAAAAAAAAATAATAAATAAATAAATAGTATGCCGGAAAATCTTAATTTCTTTTTTTTTTTCTTTCCTTTTTTTAAAATAATATTAACCTGCCGATTTCTTCATATAATTCAAGCCAAAGTAAAAGATTCTTAAAAGTTACAAATGAGCATCAAAAACCAAGATTTGAAGTGCTGGATATAGAGGGGGAGGGGGAGGAATGAGAGGGGGAAAAAAGGAAAGGAAAGAGAGGAAGAGGGGTTAGGAAGAAATATAGATTATATGTACCTATTTACACTGCCTCCCCACGGGTTAAACACCAGGGTCGTTTTTTAATGTGGAGAAAAGGAACAAAAAATTGTCTCAGTCGTGAAGGACTAGCAGTATCAGAATTTTTGTAGGAATTTTTGACACCCCTAACACGAAACTGCGAATACAATATAAAAATCTCGTAATTTCTCTGTTAAAAGTGGGTTATTTATTTTCTTTATGGATTATACTTCCAAAATAAACTATTACAGTTGTTTTAAAAGTAATAGAAATTTTTTTTTTTTTTTTTAAAACAGTAATGAATTTTACGAACTCAATATTTTTCAATTTTTAAACTCAATATTTTTAAATTTTTAAATTTTAAAAATCTATCAAAATTTTTCTATTGATTCTATTTTTACGATATTTTCAGGGTCAATGTGAAATTTTATGTTCTTTCCAATAAACCGAATATAATATTTTAGACAAACGTTTTTTTTTAAATTCACGCCCCCCCAAGTGTCACCCATTTTCAACTTTCTCTTAAAAAGTAAATAATTAATTTATGTCGTGGAGTTTTATATATCACAAATTGAAGAGAAAAGGTCAATAAATAATATATTCAAATTTAAAACAAAAAAAAAAATCGCTTTTTTAGAAATTTACCAGTAAAGTCCGAAGTTTAAAACCTTATTTTATAAGAACACATTGTTTCTTTTTGTCTTTTTTTTTTTTTAATGAAACCTTGGTCCTTGGTCCTTTAATTGAAAAAAAAAGTTAGGGCTTGAATTACATTTTTCGAGGAGTTATAAGCTTAGAAAGATAGGGGGTTGAATAATTCACGCCTCTCATTTTGAAATGTCTATTAAAAAGTAAATAATTAATTTATGTCGTGGAGTTTTATATATCACAAATTGAAGAGAAAAGGTCAATAAATAATATATTCAAATTTAAAACAAAAAAAAAATCGCTTTTTTAGAAATTTACCTGTAAAGTCCGAAGATTAAAACCTTTTTAAAAAAAAAAAAACACATTGTTTTGTTTTTGTTTTTTTTTTAATAAAACCTTGGTCCTTGCTCCTTTAATTGAAAAAAAAAATTAGGGCTTGAATTACATTTTTCGAGGAGTTATAAGCTTGGAAAGATGGGGTGGAATTATTCACTATTTTCACGAAATTTCTGACACTGCTAGTGAAGGACTTCTCCTCCACTAACAGAGAACAAGAAATTGAAGTGTAGCATCTGAAGAATAGATACTACACTTTGATCTTGACCCAAAGACCAAGTCGTATATGGATATGAAGGGGGAGGAGTGAGAGAGGAAAAAAAGGAAAGGAAGACGGGGTGGGGGTAGGGAGAAATATAGATTATATGTAGTCATCAAAATAGCTTTTGCTCATTAGCTTTGCGTTTTAGTGAAACTGGTTCTCCAAAACTTCATTCTTTTTAATTTAAGTAGAAATAGTGCCACACTTGCGTCCGAATGGCCATCGACTTGTGAGAAGCAAAGAAAGCTAAAAAAAAAAACAACAACAAAAAAACAAACAAATAATATGCCGGAAAATCTGAATTTCTTTTTTTTTTTCTTCTTTCCTTTTTTAAAAATAGGAGCAAGAAGCTAGAACTGAATTACTACGTCAGAAAGCAAAGTGCCAGCGTGCGATTGAAGGCTCGGATATATAAACATGCAGTGTTTACCGATGCATTGGAAAATTCAAAATGGCGCCCGACTCTCTCTCGGAGAGGGTAAGCTTGGGAAAAGGTATTATAAATAATAAACTAGACAAAATACTGTTAGAAATTCGCTCAATATATGTTACCGTGACATAAGTTGACATATATTCGGTTGTTTTTTAATAGTATTTTATCTAGTTTATTATTTATAACATCTTTTCCCAAACTTACTGTGTTAAAGAGACAGTCGGGCGGCGGGCGCCATTTTGAATTTTCCAATACATCAGTAAACACTGGATGTTTTTCGAGCTGAATAAACATGTTACATTGAATAAAAAAAACAAAACAAATAGTATGCCGGAAAATCTGAATTTCTTTTTTTTTTTTTCTTTCCTTTTTTAAAAATAGGAGCAAGAAGCAAGAACTGAATTACTACGTAAGAAAGCAAAGTGCCAGCGTCCGATTGAAGTCTCGGATATTGGACACATAGACGACGGTCGTGTTTCACCAGAGGCTGACCCGTCTGAGCACATTAATTTCTTTTCAGAAATAGAAAAAGAAGAGGTGAGTTGAGATATGATTAATTTCATCTTTATTGTAAGACTTCTTAGGAACATTTCATTTTCTTTTCATTTTTGTTTGTTTATTGCTTTTTTTTTTACAAGGGAATCACCACTTATCAAATACCTGAAGGCCACTCGGGGATAACGGTTAATGAATGTAAATTGGTAACGTAGTAATTGTTAATGGTGTAGATTGGGTACTTGTTTACATTGAACTTGAAGGCTACCATTTTTTTTATTAAAAAGGGAAGACGGAGTTGTTTTGTTAGGACGGAGCGAAAACATTCAATGGAGGTTAAAAAAAAAAAATTAAATAAATAAGGGGGTAGAGTCAGCTGACTGGGTTTCACTTTCACCTTTCAAAGCTGAATTACATTTTTTTTTTTTGTATAAGGAAATGAATTCAAAAATTAAATCGGAAAGAAAAAAAAAATCTATCGTTATTTTCCTCCATTGAATGTTTTCCCTCCATCCTTCTTTTTACTATGGATACAAGAAAATTAATAGCTATATATATATACACTTGTGCCCGATATTATTCATACCCCCCCTTAAAAATTGAGTTTATTAGGTGTAACTTTGTAAGAATTTATTGTTTACGTCCATATTGATACATATTCTTAATAAACCTCTTCTGATCATTTTCGTCATTTTAAAATCTCGGGATACTTGTAATAAAAGAAATATACAGCTATTTATAAAATCTGCAATGTTCAAAAATAATCATACCCCCTTATTTTTTCAGTATTAATCGAGTTTCTAACTGTTTGTTTCCTGTTTGATTCTTATTTTGAATGCTTTTATACAACCTTTGATTACTTTCATTTCGTTTTTTGCATTTTTCAGAAATTAAAATGATATCAACTGAAAACCAATAAAAGAATAAAAAATTATTAGAATGGGGAAGAAAAAAGAGCTTAGTAATGATCTTAGGACTAAAATCGTGAATTCACATAAGGATGGTTTAGGTTACAAGTCAATTTCCAAGAAATTTGAGGTCCCTACAGCAACAGTACAGAGCATCATCAAAAAATTCCAGAGCCACCACACAAAAAACAACTTCATTGGTAGAGGAAGGAAAAGGAAACTGTCTGCTAGAGCAACCAGGAATATTGTAAGAAGTGTTAATGCAAATCCAACCACCACTACTAAGGACATTTTAGAAAATCTGGAGTCTTCTGGCATAAAAATATCAAGGCAAACATTGCAAAGGACTCTGCATGAAAATGGACTGAAAGGAAGAAGACCAAGAAGGACTCCATTGCACACCGGAAAACACCTTGCAGCACGTCTAAAGTTTGCTAGGACCCATGTGAATTCTCCAGAGTCCGTTTTCTCAAGTATTTTGTGGACTGACGAAACAAAAATTGAATTGTTTGGCCATATGGATGCTTCTTACGTTTGGAGGAAGAAAGGAGAAGCTTACAACCCAAAGAACACCATACCCACGGTGAAACATGGTGGTGGTAGCCTAATATTTTGGAGCTCCTTTTCGGCTAGTGGTCCAGGTAGTTTGGTCAAGATAGATGGAACCATGAAGAAGGAGCAATATTTGGAGATACTCCAGAAAAACATTAGACAGGATGCGGAGAAGCTCCATTTAGGACCAAACTGGGTCCTTCAACAGGATAATGATCCAAAACATACTGCCAAAATAGTCAAGAAATGGTTTGAGGATAATCAAATTAATGTTTTGGAATGGCCTAGCCAGAGTCCCGACCTGAACCCTATCGAAAACCTCTGGCACATATTGAAAACTGAGGTTAAAAAGCGGAACCCTAGAAATTTGAGGGATTTGGAGAACTACTGCATTGAAGAATGATCAAAAATCAGTGTTTATACTTGTAAAAACCTTGTTGATAAATATCCAAAACGGTTACAAGCAGTTATTATGAATAAAGGGCATGCTATTGACTATTAGTAAGAGAGGTATGAATAATTTTGAACTAGTGCCATTATTATTTTTCTTTGTATAATGTTTAAAACTGGCATAATTTATTTATTTGTTGAGTTTAAATTAAATGCTTATGTTTGATTTATTGTTTGAAATCCCTTTAATATTGTCTACCTTCTGGTTTGAGCAATATTTTTATAGAAATCTCAAAGATCCGAGGGGTATGAATAATATCGGGCACAAGTGTATATATATATATATATATATATATATATATATATATATATATATACTAGCAAAAGTACCCGTTGTTGACTGGGTTCAAAAACAGCCTACAGAAAATTGACTCTGATGTATGATAGGTTATGAAAAAGAAGGGTTGTAAAGAGATAGCTTCGAATTTGGGGGTATCAAAACCAAAGCAAAATATGATGAAAGTAAAAAGAAAATAGATAAACCCCATAATTTATTATACCATACCTGTTCACACTGAAACACTTTTCACAATATTCTGTGGATCTATATTAAAAAACCTTGCTAAACTTGTGACAAATTTCCATTCTATGGAGGTCAGGTGCGAACGAACACCCCATAATTTTATTATACCATATTTCTTCAAACTGAAACATAATTATCAAAGTATACTTACGCAGATAGATATGAAAAGTCTTTGTTAAAGTTTGTGCCTATTTCCATTCTATGGAGGCCAGGCACGAACGCAGACCCCACAATTTTATTATACCATCCCTATATTAAGTTCAAACATACTTATCAAAGTATTCTTATATACATCTATATCAAAAGCACTTGTAACTGTTTTTTTTTTTTTAATTTTTAAATTTTTTATTTCCATACTTTGTGGACCAGGCGCGTATGCAGACCCCACAATTTTTATGAACCACCGTTCTGCCAGATCAAACATACCGATTCCTGTGTCTCAATACATCTTCTATCATTATATGTAATCAGTTTTTTAAAATAGTCAACCATATAGGAGCCTATTCGTGATCATACACACACACACACACACACACACACACACACACAGACGTTCAGCTTTATATATATATATATATATATATATATATATATATGTATATATATATATATATATATTTTGTAATGGGACAATTCTAATATTTTTCCTGCTTCCGATGCAATTATGATTCCTGATTCTGATTCTAAATATTTAACTATAAAGTTATTTTTCCTGTGTTAATTGTGCATATATTTTTTGGATGGTCAGATGCTCAACAGAGTTGTGTGTGTGTATGTATGTATGTATGTATATATATATTTATTTACCAGTGGTGAAAAAACCGGACTAGAGTGCTCAATGTATAGCCAGAGCAGTATATAGGAAATTTATTACTGTGAGTCCAGAATGAATTTACATATTGTTTCAGCTAGAGGAAGACCCTCAAAGAGAGGAAATATCCAACTGGCATCGTCAGAATTCATGACGATGCTAGTTGGATATTTCCTCTCTTTGAGGGTCTTCCTCTAGCTGAAACAATATGTAAACTCATTCTGGACTCACAGTAATAAATTTCCTATATATATATATATATATATATATATATATAGCCTTTGAGACTTTACAGGACCAGTCGCCACAGTCATTGAAAATTTCTTGGGGAGACTAAAAGTTGTAAATCACTCGCCCGTCAGTTGATAAAATTTCTTTAAATAAAGAAACAGGAAAAAACTCATTTATTTTACGACCCTCAAATATGCGGTGACTTAGAATGACCTATGTCTCATCATTTTTGAATTCTTTCATCTCTAGCTGTGAGACTGTTGGAATATCCTATTGAAAACAGAGTGGTCACGCTAAAGGTCAACAAGAGGTCAAATTGACACATTCGGCGTGTAGTCAAAGTGTTGCCTTCATTTAGCTCTCTGATTTTGAAATTCATTTGGAAAAAAATTCTTCGACGCTACAACTACATACACTTCATGCTTACAAAAGTAAAGACAAACATTTGAAAGAGGAAAAAAAAACGCATCGTTCCGTCAAGCATCAGAAGAAATGATTCTTATTTCTATGGAACAATAATATGAATGATGCTATATAAAGAAACTGGTGTTGTATTTTAACGTTTTGTTGAATATTTACTGAAATGTTTGTAGTAATAAAGTAGTTGATTTACAAGAGTTAAACAAATATTTTCTTGTTAGATTATGCACATGGTAATTTCTTGAATTGTTGTAAAATTATTGACGGAAACAAAACATAAAGTTGGACGAGTAAAAATAGTTGGGGGCGAGTAAATTTTCCCTCACACTCGACCAGCGGTTGAGTGATTTTTTTTTTTCAAATCTCCAAGGCTGTGTGTATATATATATATATATATATATATATATATATATTAGTGATGGTAGTAGTTTTTTTTTTTTTTTTTTTTACAGCGAAAAAACAATTTATTATGATACCGAGCAAAAGGTTTGATTTTTAGGAAGAAAAGCTAGTATTAAAGATGGGGAGGGAGTGTCGGCGCTTTAACTGGAGTTATCTCCCCATGGCGTGTTCAATAAATTTCATAATGGCTGACTTCAACGCGCTCTCATAAAAACATGTTTTTCCGCTGTAAAAAAAAACTACTCAATCAAATTAAATGAAATTTTTTTTCGGAGATCTTCAGTCCAAAACGGA
>NC_136526.1:2004502-2064502 GCF_053919585.1 Euprymna scolopes | reverse complement strand
AAGCCATTTTTCACATGTTCGTTTTTCTGCTTTCGTTTGCCTTACGTTAGTTTTTTTTGTGTTTTTTTTTTTCGATGTTTTGATTATCCTCCCCCCCCCCCGCCCGCTTAAGTTTTAACGTTCGTTTTTATGTTTTCTTTTTTTTACTTCGTTTATAACAAACAAACCTGGTCATTGACCTCATTTGCTGTTGTCGTCATAACGCTCGACGACTTCCGTGCGCGCACCTATCAATTTGGTTCTTAATTAAATAAATTTAAACATCTTTCAGTAACTCATTCTGGCTGGCCGATTTTATTTTCAAACTTCGCCTCAGGGCTTCGGGTTCGATCCTACCAACTTTAAACCCCCCCCCTCCCCCCGATTTCTTTTTTATTTAACAGCACACACACCTCCAAACACCCGGGCAACGCCGGGTACCCCCGCTAGTCTATAATATAAATCTCACCTGTCTGTTTAAATGTATGCATGTTTGTATGTCTGCCTAAAACTTTCGACAGAGGTGACGGATTTTTACGAGATCAGTACTGTTTTGAAACTGGACCCTTTGGATGAAAAATATCAAAAAAATTGGCTAAAAACATTAATTCCTTCACCCTCAACTGAGAACTTTTCTACCAGGAAGGGTAGCAAAAAATTGTTCCTTTGTGACAATTTAGCCATACACTCGTGTGCAAAAAAAAAGTTCTTTCTTGAATTAGTTTAAATATAAAAAAAAGCCCACCTACTTTCTCTCATGCGGTCATAGCCCAGTCGGTATAGTAGCAGCATTGTTATCTTAAGATTGAGATGTCAGATATATTTTTTTTGACAATATTTTCAAAAGTCATTGCCTCTTTTCGATTGACTAGCCTTCATTTAAACCATTGCCACTTCTGGTTTGGTGATGGACGCGTTTTTCCTCCTTCGTGGTGCGGGTTCGAGCCTGCCTGCTTACTACCACACACCTCCAACATCGGGCACCCAGGCTAGTCATGCAACAACCTTTTATATATATATATATATATTCAGTTTTTGGTGAGAAGATTCCACCTAGCTTATCGTCTACATCTGCTTATCCATCTCCAGGTGTATATTTACGTACATCTATAAACGTGTGTGTGTACGCGCGTATCCTGTGTGTGTACAGGTACGTGTAGAAGCATATGTGCATGTATGTTTACATATGTGAGTGTGTTCGTGGGTGTCCAATTCCAAGTTTTCTGAAAGACTTGGTTTTGAATAGAGGCCACACAATTTGCTGACCATTCCAAGTCAAAAATTTTGGGAGGGTCATATTTATATAGATCTTAACCTTATTGGCTACACCTGTGCCCCTCCTGCTGCTTACCCTGCCTACCCTACACTCATGTTTCCATCATTTACACTGAGGAAGGCCGAAGGATCGGTTGAAAGCATGTGCTTTTGAAAGAAACATTTTTGTTTGTTTTTTCAAATACTACGAAATAAATACAGAAAAGATATAAACATTTATATATTTTTTTCGTATTGATATTTCATATATATATATATATATATATATATAATTATTTTTTTACTATAATAAATACCTATAAACACTAGTGTTTCATCCTTTCGGGAATCTTCAGTGCAGGGTGTCACATATGTGAGAAAAGGATGTTGTTTTTGCAACAACCTTATATATATATATATATATATATATATATATATATGAGCAAACAGTTAATGAAATATGTTAAAAAACACTTTGAAATGAGTTAAAAACATATTTAATCTGAAAAGAAAACACTAGATAAATGAATAGTCCTTAATCCGCGGAGTTTCGAAGAAATACTCTCCTTCTCATCAGAGGGTAGGAATTAGCAAAATGCGGGATTGGATTTTGCATGCAGAAGTATTTGATGAAACAACAAATAAGTCAAAGTTATGTCTCGGAAGTAGAGTGAAAAGCACATCTTATTTTTCTTTTATTAATATTATTTTTTCCTTGTACATATTTTTGTGAATTATTCCATGGATTTCTGCCTTTGGATTATTATGGACCATCTTCTCCCAATTACGGGATTTCCTTGGATTTTACTTGTGCAAATGGAAATTCTTTTAACTTCCTTGAAGTTTTACATTTGGATTTTACCGTCACTGGATTTTTTATCTTCCACCAGACTATCCATTCATGTGTAATCACCTTTTTCTTCACTATATTCCCTCTGCTTCACTTTTTTTGCTTTCAAGTAAGATCAAATCATCTGTCACCGTCTAGAAAACGGGATGTAATGCAAGAACGGAATGTCTCGAGAAATATGCTTGAATGCCAGAAAATCTGATACAAGTACGATAACCATTAGGCCAGCTTGATACGATCTTTAAAAAATGTTTTCAAACGTAAAGAATCTGTTATGTGAACGTTTTTTTGCAACAACCTTATATATATATATACACATTTTTTTTTTAAAAAACACTTTGAAATTAAGGACTGTCCATTTAGTGTTTCCTTTTTTAAATTAAATATGTTTTTAACTCTTTTTCAAAATGTTTTTAACATATTTTATTAAGTACTTGTTCTTATTATAAGCTCTATCTTCTATTTGGTTTTATCAAGCTTTTACATCTGGTTGAGATTACTTTATAAATATTAATTCTTTAATATTTATAATATACTTTAGTTTTGCCATCTTGGATCATTTTGGTAAACTTAATTGTAATTCTTATTTTATATATATATATATATATATATATATATATAAATATATATAATATATATATTAATAGTAATTAAGAATTATACACTTTTTTCTTTTTCCAATAGTGGTACTGCCTTGGTATTTGCAAAATAAAAAGCTGCGTCTTGAAGAGGATGAAAAACGGTAAGGAAATTTTCTTTTTAAATAATTTCTTCGGTTTGTATTACTACACACATAGATTCGAAAAAGTTCTCAAAAAACAAACATATAACAAATAAATGTTACCAAAGGCAAGATGTTGTTAAGAAAATTATATCGAACGAATTGGAAGTAACCACTTAATTAAATTTTTTAAATTTAAAAAAAATTTTTTTTTTATTACATTTTCACCCCAAACAAGGCACATTGCCACTTTGTAAGTGGCTACTATCAGGGACTTAAGCATCAGGGATACTGTGTAGGGAGTTGGGCAGCAAGATATTGGTTCACGTTACACTTGAACTTCTGCATGTCAGTACAGTTGAGGAAGCAGGGACCCGGAAGGGAATTCCAAAGTCTAGCTGTTCTGGTGAAAAAACTTACATCTAGGGATCTCTACCATGAAGGGGTGGCATTTTACTGCTTGTCGGGTTTGTTGGGGGTATTTATGTAGAGGAGGCACAAGTGCTTGCAGTTCATCAGAGCATTCTCCGAACAGGCAGAGGGATGCAACATTTCGTCGATAGGACAGAGGCTGAAGTTTAGCTGACAGTTCAGGACCTATCAGATTGGCGACTCTCTTTTGAGCCTTGTTTAGGAGCAAGAGATTGTGTGTGTTTGTATACCTTGCAAAAACTTTCGACACAGGTCACGGATTTTCACGAGATTGGTATCATTTTCAAGTTGGAACCTTCGGCCGACAAATATAAAAAAATTGGCTAAAACCATTAATTCCTTCATCCTCAACCAGACGCTTTTTTACAGGGAGGGTAACAAAATCATTCGTTGACATCTATGCTGATAACACAACCATCTACGGCAACACATCAAAGGCTGTAAATGACAAAGTTCTCTCTGATTCTCTCTCCTGTGATCTCGAGCACGTGGTTCAGTGGGGGAAGAGGTGGCTGGTTACCTTTAATGCATCTAAAACCAAACTCCTATCTTTACATCATCAACGCTCTGATCCCCATCTGGCATCAATTGAAATGGATGGCTCTTGTCTAGGAGAAGCCCCATGTTTTGATAAGCTTCTGGGCTTGACCTTTACTCCTGATCTGAAATGGAACACGTACATCAAGTCTGTTGCCAAGGTCGCTGGAAAGATGGTGGGATCCTTCTACCGCTCCAGAAGATATCTCACTACTGATGCAATTCTCTATCTATATAAAAGCGAAGTACGCCCAAGGATGGAATACTGCTGACATATCTGGGCAGGAGCTGCTAAAAACAGCCTATCATGCCTTGACAGAGTACAAAATAGACTTCGTGGCTTAGTGGGGAATGCCCTTTTCTCTTCCCTGCAACCTCTCTCCCATAGAAGAGACGTTGCGAACCTATCTTTGTTTTATCGTTATTTCCATGGCAGGTGCTTGTCTGAACTCCAATCTCTAGTCCCCCCTCGCAAATCTTTTATGAAAAACACCCGTCTAACTGAAACCACTGTCAAAAATTTTCCCCACTCTTTATCTGTGCCTAAATCAAAACGTAGATTCCATGAACAAAGCTTCTTTCTTAGAACTGCACACCTGATGAACTCTGTTCCGTCTGCTTGCTTCCCACCTGACTACAATCTGGATGTCTTCAAGTCCAACGTAAACAAATTCCTGATGAACCGCCCTCTTAAGTAGACATTTTTATTAAACCCCCACACTAACGTACTATACATGCAATAACCCTTATCCCTGAGTGGCTTCCGGGCCTTGATAAGTGGTGATCACCTTGTAAAAAAAAAAATCCGTCCCTTCATGAAAAGATAATTATATGTGCATGCACCAATGACGTCGTCGATTGAATCCGTTTAAATATTATAAAAACCAAAGTAATTTCACTGACACTTTCTTAGCTCAGTTGGTTAGAGAGCAGCGTCATTATCTAAAGGTCGCGAGTTCGAATCATGATGTTGGATATCCGTTTTTTTTTTGGTTTTTTTTCTCTGATTTTTTTAACAACTTTTAACATCGTCTGCTTTACGTTAACACACACATCTCGATTTTTTTTTTTTGATTATTGAAACACTTCATTCTTTCTTCTGTTTTTTTCGGATTTTCTAAACAAGTTTATCATCGTTTTTTTTTTTTACCTCTCTCTTTCTGTTTAACATTGTTTTTTTTTTTTAATATTGAAACAACCCTAACCCCCTCCCAAACACACACACACACCTCCAAACACCCTGGCAGCGCCGGGTACCCCTGCTAGTATAATATAATATGTAAAGCGCAAATCTTAAAATAAAATATATTTTTTAAAATATTTGAAAATATTGGGTTTGTATTACTGTACACATAAATTCGAAAAAGTTGTCACAAAACAAACATATAAAAATTTAGAAGAGGAAGAAATAAAGTAAAAACATATGAATTTCACATCTTTATGTGACCAACTCAAAACCGCAGCCGGAGGACTGGATTTTTCCCAACAAAAAAAATTACTGGCAAGGTCGAAAACGTGTTAGTCATGCGCCAGTGCAAATTAAAAAAAAAAAAATAATTTGTTAAATTCACCGCTGTAGATATTTGGCGTGTCCCCTCTCTTAAAAAAAAAAAAAAGAAATGATGCTGGTTAAGGATGAAAACAAATTCAAATTAATCAAAACCAAGAATGATACTCAAGACAGAAAATCAAGACGCCCAAATAAACAAACCAGAAAGCCTGGAGATGGAAAAATCTTGTCAACCCTCCCAATCTAGATCTAAGCCAGAAATACTAAATGAAGTACCAAACCAAAAACCTAAAATACAAAAAGTGGATGAACATTTGCAGAGGATGTGTGTGTGTGTGTGTGTGTGTGTGTGTGTGTGTGTGTGTGTGTGTGTGTGTAGAAATGTCACAAATCAAACTATACCGAACTCTTTATTTCACTTTTCAACCCAGCCATAATCTGCCTTCAAGAACAGCCATGTCGGTGGGGCATTAGAATACGCCGACTGCCCCCCTGCAGAGGGTAAAAGTCCCTCAATGGGGGTCCTGGATATGACCTTAAACTATATCCAGTGGTGAGGCCCCAGCTTGTGGGCTTTGGGGAGTGTGGAGCCACCCTTTAATTACCATTGCTCCCAGGTCCACTCTGACCCGGAGCGGTAGTACCTGTTAGGGTCCCAACTATGGGTTAAATAGAAACCAACGTGAAAACAACAAATATATTCTATTAAAAAAAATTTTTCTTCAAAATCTTTGGATTCGGCATTAAATAACCCGAAAAGGGTTGATATGCCGTAAAACAAAACCAACCAGCCAACAAAACCAACCCTCTCTTAAAAGTACCGGGTCGGCCTGTAGTGCTGGCCTTCTCTGCAAAATCGCCCATTTTTCGCCAAATCCAGGCTTACAATAGCAACAATTATCAAAATCATTTACCTGTGGGCTTACCAGCGAGCCACGAAAAAAGATCTCTAACGCGAATGCGGTTTAAGGTCATCACACACCATCGCCGATTGGAAAAATTTCCTGAGAGACATCTAGAGAGAATATTTTCTCAGAAATCCCCGGCAGATAGGGGGCCCGGGCTATACGGTGGAAATAGACGAGGCAGTATTCAATCGCCGAAAACATAACGTAGGCCGAGTAATCACACCAGTCTGGGTCTTCGGTGGATACGACCCCGCCGAAAAGGGTTTCTTGGTGAACCCTTCTTCCCTTAATAAAACAGTAGGGTTTGTTTTACTGTACACATAGATTCGAAAAAGTTGTCAAAAAAAAACAAATATATAACAAATGTTATCAAAGGCAAGATAAGTTACTTTTTTACCAAACTGGATATATTTTTTGTGTTTTTATTTAATGTAACATGT
Source organism: Euprymna scolopes (assembly GCF_053919585.1). Lineage (NCBI taxonomy): Eukaryota > Metazoa > Mollusca > Cephalopoda > Sepiida > Sepiolidae > Euprymna > Euprymna scolopes. Next base: position 2,057,871 of record NC_136526.1, on the reverse strand, counting down.
TTATTCAGTTTGAAAAGCATACAGTGTTTACCGATGTATTGAAAAATTCAAAATAGCGTCCGACTCTTTCTTGAACACGGTAAGTTTGGGAAAAGGTGTTATAAATAAAAAACTAGACAAAATACTGTTAGAAACCCGCTCAATATATGTTACCGTGACATAAGTTGACATATATTCGGTGGTTTTTAATAGTATTTTGTCTAGTTTATCATTTATAATACCTTTTCCCAAACTTACAGTGTTAAAGAGAGAGTCGACGCCATTTAGTATATTCTGCCGGAAACCACGGTCGTATCAGACTGATGGAAGGCATACAACAAAGTGGGGGGAGAGGGGTATCGCCATTTTACGATATATTAAATATTTGAAAATATTGGGTTTGTATTAATGTGCACATGAATTCGAAAAAGTTGTTAAAAGCAAATATATAACAAATAAATGTTGTCAAAGGCAACTAACTGAATAATTTTTTTGTGTTTTTATTTAATGTGATATGTTTATTCAGCTCGAAAAACATACATTTTCCGATGTATTGGAAAATTAAAAATGGCGCTGAACTTTCTGCTGAATATGGTAAGTTTGGGAAAATGAGTTAAAAATAAACAACATGCAAAATAATGTTTAAAGCCCACTGAATCTATGTCAGCCTATGTCACGGTAACATATATTGAGCAAGTTTCTAGCCATCTAACTCTGTCACAAGCTATTTGCTGCCATGTAAGACCCCTTTGGCCTCTTATATTCACAAGGTGTCCATTTTGTTGTCCTGATGGACCATCTGTTGTCATGTCTGGCTACGTGCCCTGCCTATCTCTGTTTAGATGTTTTGATGACAGTATTGTTGTCAATAAGTCTTGTTTGTTGGCGGATCCAGATGTTTGTTTTTCTGTCTTGTTTTTTTTTTTTTACATAGGAGTCACCATTTATCAAGGCCCGGAGGCCACCTGAGGATAAGGGTATAGTAATCATTGGGATAATATTGGAGTAATCGTTAGTAATGGAAATTTGGTAAATTGGATTACTTAAGGGGGCGGTTCAACAAGAATTTGTTTATGTTGGACTTGAAGACAACCAAGCTGTAGTCAGCAGGAAAGCAGGCAAACAGAAGAGAGTTCTACAGGCGTGCAGTTCTAGGAAAGAAGCTTTGTTCATGGACTCTACATTTTGATTTAGGCACAGATAAAGAGTGGGGAAAATTATTGACAGTGGTTTCAGCTAGTGGGTGTTTATTGTGAAAGAGAAAAGGGCCTCCCCCACTAAGCTACGAAGTCTATTTTGTACTCTGTCAAGGCAGGATAAGCTGCTTCTAGCAGCTCATGCCCAGATGTGGCAACAATACTCCATTCTTGGATGTACTTGGCTTTTATACGGATAGAGAATTGCATTAGCAATGAGATATCTGCTGGAGCAGTAGAAGGATCCAAACATTTTTCCATTGTAGAGTGATGCCTAACATTATTCTTTCCATCTTCCTTTGTGCTGCTGTCAAGATTTCACTTTGGCGAGTTGTCAGGGCCCGTTTCATTACCACAGATCATCACAGGTAGTATATATTCGTTGAAGATCTTCCCTTTGATTAACATATTTGCTTTTCGGTGTCTCATGATATTCTCCACTTTCCCAAAAGCTGCCCATCCCAATGCTATCCTTCTCTTTATCTCAGGGAGGAGATCTCCATCTTTCGTAATTTTCTTTCCCAGGTAGATATAGCTTTCAACTTCTGCAATGGTCTTTCCGTCAACAATTATTGGCGTCTTGGCAGTGTTGGATAAGACAAAGTTTATGACTTTCAATGTGAAAGGAGAGATCAGAGCTTTCGTTGGATCAACACCGAAAGAAGTCGCTGAGTTCACGTATCTGGGCAGCAACATAGTTTCCACAGAGAGAGATATCGGAATTCGTATCTCAAAAGCATGGACCACATTGGATGAGCTACATTCAGTATGGACTTTGAGACTGGCTGACAAACTGAAAAGGCAGTTCTTCAGGGCAGTGGTAGAGTCTGTCCTTGTTTACGGTGCTACAACCTGGACACTCACCAAAAGATTGGAAAGAAAACTAGACGGCACATACACCCGTATGCTGCGAACAGTATTAAATATATCTAGGCAAAATCATCCCACGAAGCAGCAACTTCATGGCAATCTACCTGCCATATCTAATACCATCAGAGAAAGATGCCTACGATTTGCTGGTCATTGTCTGAGGAGTAAGCATTAATTGGTGAGCGATGTATTGCTATGGACTCTATGACACGGATGCGCAAGCAGAGGACGACCTAGATCTACGTACATCCAACAAATAGCACACAACGCCAACTGTGAACCTGAAGATCAGAGGCAACTGATGGAAGACAGGAAACTCTGGAATGGAAGAGTCACATTGGTCCGGGCAAGGAGCCCGTCATGATGATGATGATGATGATGATGGCGGCGGCGGCGGTGTGCTGGTTTAACATTACCTTAGTCTTCCCAAGTATCTTAGAATGTACCAATGATTTGACTTTTTGACAAAATGATTGCTAGCAACGCTGTGGATTGGATTGCTCGCATAAATGAGAGGTTGCTTGGTGTTTCCCCACCCTAATACCATAAGATGATGATGATGATTTTTATGTTGGAGTTTTTTTTTTGTTTCAATTTAATGTATGCAATATTCATCATCATCATCATGAACAATATTGCATGCATTTAACATCTCCTTAGTTTTCCCAAGATGCCTGTTGAGGCCAACCGTTTTGCTCTTGGATTGGATATCGTTTAGAATGCCATTTAGTTCCTGGGGAGAGTGTGTCGTCAGTACTGTATCATCGTCCTAACACAACCACGTTCCAACTGTTAATTTTTCTGGTGAGCAAGTGATCTCGTGATCTTTTAACGGTTTGAAGAATTCTGACACGTCTTTTTACTTGCAGTTCTGAGGCGAAGAAAGAAAAGAGAGACAGACATGACCCACTCGTCGAGATGCGCACGTATCTGCAGAAAAAAAGCAAGAAACACAAAAAGCATAAAAAGGTGAGTAAGCATGAATGGATAAGAGGAGGAGGAGGGGGGGAGAGGAGAAAATAACGAGGCTTCTACACTATTGGGACAAGTACACATATGAAGAAGTCTGGAAACTTATTGAAGGAACCTCGTAGAGATAATGTTAAATGCAACTTAAAAACAAAAAAAAAAAAACCGATTCATCATTAAAAACAAATTAAAAAAATTATAAGATGAGTTTTGTGATTACATGCATGTTGATTCAAAGTTTAAATTTCGTTTTTTCGGTTGAAGTAAAAAAAAAAAAAGAAAAAAAAAAAAAAGTTTGTCGCTTCTACACTATTGGGACGAAATTTCAGAAATCGTAATACTGAATTTCATATGAAAATAATAGTAGCTACGTATTTTTAAGATGATTATATGCAAAAATTACGGAAATTGATGAGGTATTAAAGAAAATAAAAAATAGAATTTGATGAAAACGATCATAAAATACAGGAGAGTTCAATAGGGAGGTAATTTTCCGTTCAAATTAAACAAAGATGGCCGCAATTTTTCACCTGTTAACATAATTAAAGTTGTTTTGTTTAAATAAAAAAAAAACAAGGGTTTCAACTGATTTTTTTTGTCAATTCTAATAAATCACAATGTTAGCTTCCAAATTATGCAGTCGGAATTACTTGAATATTACTGAATTATTAAAAAAAAAAAAACCCAACTTTAATCGTGTTAGCAGGTGAAAAAATTGCTGCAATCTTGTTTAAATCAAAACGGAAAATTAACTCCCTTTTAAACTTTAAGTTGCATTTAACATTATTTCTACGAGGTGCAATCAGACTTTTTCATGTGTTTGCTTTTATTCACATTACACACATGAAACTCTAGTCCCCTTCGAAGTATAAATGAACAAGTGTTTAAGAGGAGGAGGAGGGGGAGAAATAACTGATGAGATGTCATCCAGATTTAATTTGGTGGTGGGTGCGTTGAATCAGACTGAAAAAATAAAATGGATCAAATTGATGAAATTTAAACTTTGAATCCCAAAACTCATGAGGCCCTGTCGATGGGGCATTAGAATACGCCAACTGCAGAGGGTAAAAGTCCCTCAATGGGGGTCCTGGATATGACCTTAAACTATATCCAGTGGTGATGCCCCAGCTTGTGGGCTTTGGGGAGTGTGGAGCCACTCTTTAATTACCATTGCTTCCAGGTCCACTCTGACCCGGAGTGGTAGTACCTGTTAGGGTCCCAACTATGGGTTAAATAGAAACCGACTTGAAAACAACAAATATATTCTATTAACAAATTTTTCTTCAAAATCTTTGGATTCGGCATTAAATAACCTGAAAAGGGTTGATATGCCGTAAAACAAAAACCAACCAACCAAAATTAACAGCGGAATTTCTGGCCGAAAACTGATCACAAAGATTTTCTCAAATCTCAGTACCCTGTATATAAAATTTTGAGTCTGTAGACTTAAAATTGACAGAGTTATTGCATAGGGAAATGTACACAGACACACAGAAACGTTCACTTTTATTTATATATATATATATGCACACAAAGTTATGAACGGTACATAGGGCCCGAGCAAAGCCTGGCTGAACAGCTAGTATATATATATATATAGTCTAGCGGCACTGATGAGTTGTGAAACAACGAAACAGGTCTGTATGTCGATGACTAAAATATATTTTATAAAGCTCCCCTCTTTGGTAGAGCACTCTCGAAAATTATCTTACTCGCTACTTAATTTAGCTGAAATAATGCGAAGCTCGCGATCTGTTTACAAACAAACGTTTGAGCCCTCTACGAGTAGCGGACCGATGTTTATTTAAATAATCGTTCGGACAGGTTAATTTCGGCCACCGATTCCGTAGTCAAGGGGTAGGACTGCCGACTGTCATCACGACGGTTCTAGGTTCGATCCTCGGCTTGGGAGAGGTGTTAGTCTAGCGGCACTGATGAGTTGTGAAACAACGAAACAGGTCTGTATGTCGATGACTAAAATATATTTTATAAAGCTCCCCTCTTTGGTAGAGCACTCTCGAAAATTATCTTACTCGCTACTTAATTTAGCTGAAATAATGCGAAGCTCGCGATCTGTTTACAAACAAACGTTTGAGCCCTCTACGAGTAGCGGACCGATGTTTATTTAAATAATCGTTCGGACAGGTTAATTTCGGCCACCGATTCCGTAGTCAAGGGGTAGGACTGCCGACTGTCATCACGACGGTTCTAGGTTCGATCCTCGGCTTGGGAGAGGTGTTAGTCTAGCGGCACTGATGAGTTGTGAAACAACGAAACAGGTCTGTATGTCGATGACTAAAATATATTTTATATATATATATATATATATATATATATATATATATATATATATTTCAATATACATATACATTATGTATATATTGTTTGTCTTTGCTGATACATTTATGTATATATATTTTTCAGATTGGTAAAAAACGGCACCGTGAAAAAGACAAAGAAAGAACACAAAAATCATCTTCATCTTCCACGACATCTCTTGAGCAGCTGAGATCCGCTCGTCTCATGCGAGAGAAGGCCGAGAGAAATCGCATCCAGCTTTTCATGGCCAAGAGAAATGGAGAAGAAACGCCAAGTAAATCGGACTCTGCACCTATTTCTGACCGCAACAGGCAGTACAATTCGCAATTTAATCCTTCGCTTGCCCGCCAGAGAACTGAGAAACGACACCATTACTGATTATTTATGAACACCCCGTTATCAAGGCCAAGAGGCCACTCAAGACATAAATGCATTTTTGGAGTTTAAAAATTGAGTTGCTTTTTCTTTTCTTTTTGTAAATTTTTTTTTTATTTTTGTAATTGGAAAACATAATTCATCATCATCCTTTTTTTGTCTTAGATAAAATTCCAAGCTGTAGAGATGTTATCAATAATAGACTTTTATCTTTTTTTTTTTTACATAGGCATCACCACATTATCAAGGCCAAGAGGCCACTCAAGGATAAGGGTTAAAGAGTGTACAGTAGAAATTGGACAATATAGTAATCATTAGTAATGAAAATTTGGTAAATTTGATAATTTATATGGAACGGCTCATCAAGAACTTATTTACGTTAGACTTGAACACAACCATATTGTAGTCAGCCGGAAAGCAGGAAAACGGAAGACAATTCCACAGGCGTGCAGTTCTAAGAAAGAAGCTTTGTTCATGTAATCTACGTTTAGGTTTAGGCACAGATAAAGAGTGGGGGGAATTATTGATAGTGTTTACAGCTAGACGAGTGTTTCTTGTGAAAGTTTGGCGAGGGGGGACCATAGATTGAAGCTCAGTTGAACACTTTCCATGAAAATAACGATACATCAGAGACAAACTCGCAACATCTCTTCTGTGAGATAGAGGTTGCAAGGAGGAGAAAAGGACATCTCCTACGAGGCTACGAAGTCTATTTTGAACTCTATCAAGGCAGGACAAGTCCTTTCTAGCAGCTCCTGCTAGTTAAAAAAAAGGGAAGATTTTTTTACCCCCACCCCCTTCTTCCCTCCTCCCATGCTCATCTATGTATCCACCACCTCTCTCTATATATGTATAATATAAAGCTGTGTGTGTGTGTGTCTGGTCACGAATAGGCTCCTATGTGGTTGACTATTTTAAAAAACTGATTACATATACATATAATGATAGGAGATGTATCGAGACACAGGAATGGGTATGTTTGATCTGGCAGAATGGTGGTTCATAAAAATTGTGGGGTCTGCATTCGCGCCTGTTCACAAAGTATGGAAATAAAAAATTAAAAAAAAAAAACGTTTACAAGTGTTTTTGATATAGATGTACATAATAATACTTTGGTAAGTATGTTTTAACTTAAATAGGGATGATATAATAAAACTGTGGGGTCTGCGTTCGCGCCTGGCCTCCATAGAATGGAAATAGGCACAAACTTTAATAAAGACTTTTCATATATATCTGCGTAAGTATACTTTGCTAGTTAGTTTTCAGTTTGAAGAAATATGGTATAATAAAATTATGGGGTGTTCGTTCGCGCCTGACCTCCATAGAATGGAAATATGTCACAAAGTTTAACAAGGTTTTTTAATATAGATCCACAGAATATTGTGATAAGTGTTTCAGTGTGAACAGGTATGGTATAATAAATTATGGGGTTTATCTATTTTATTTTTACTTTCATCATATTTTGCTTTGGTTTTGATACCCCCAAATTCGAAGCTATCTCTTTACAACCCTTCCTTTTCATAACCTATCATACTTTCATAAATCAGTCCATTTTCTGTAGGCTATTTTTTAACCCAGTCCACGACTGGTACTTTTGCTAGTATATATATATATATATATATATATATATATATATAGCTATTAATTTTCTTGTATCCATAGTAAAAAGAAGGATGGAGGGAAAACATTCAATGAAGGAAACTAATGTTAGATTTTTTTTTTCTTTCCGATTTAATTTTTGAATTCATTTAACTGAAAGACGTTTGAATTTATTTAAGTAGAAAGAGAATTGACAGGTGCCCGCACTTGATGTCTTAATGAGGTCAAATAGAAATCGCGGAGTTAACATTTTCTGCGATCGTTATGACGACGTAAGCAATCACTATTCAGCAGTTAACATTTTCTGCGGGACAGTTTTTAATGAGGTCAAAAATCCGGTTTGTTTGTTTTGACCCAACTTTGGGGAAAACCAGCTCCCCCATTTATTAGCCGTCTAGCTGTAAACACTATCAATAATTTCCCCCACTCTTTATCTGTGCCTAAACCTAAACGTAGATTCCATGAACAAAGCTTCTTTCTTAGAACTGCACGCTTGTGGAATTGTCTTCCGTTTTCCTGCTTTCCGGCTGACTACAATATGGTTGTGTTCAAGTCTAAAGTAAATAAGTTCTTGATGAGCCGTTCCATATAAGTTATCAAATTTACCAAATTTTCATTACTAATGATTACTATATTGACCAATTTCTACTGTACACTCTTTAACCCTTATCCTTGAGTGGCCTCTGGGCCTTGATAATGTGGTGATGCCTATGTAAAAAAAAACAAAAAAACCCTCAGTTCTAACCCTACCTTCTGGTCACATCAGACAGTTGCTATTTTTTTTTCATCGTGGTCACAAATTTCGTGTTCAATTTCATCATCATCATCATGTGCTGTCCTCCGTGTCCGAAGACGACTTCCTGTGAACCATAGGGATCAACCTGTCCTTTAGATTTCATTTGACGGTGTCACAAAACCTGAGCTTAGGTCTGCCTATGCCTCGTACCCCATCCTCCAGTTGTGAAAACAGTATCTATTTCGGTAGTCGGGAGTTCTCCATTCTGTTTACGTGCCCGGCCCATCTCAGGTTCTTCCGGATGAGCAGGTCATACATGCTTGGGAGGTTGGCTTGTGATAGGATCTCCCTGTTGCTGACAAAGTCATACCACTTGACATTTAAAATCTGCTGGAGGTGTCTCATATAGGTGTTGAGCTTGCGGGCTACCAGTTTGTACACTGGCCAAGTTTCTGCACCGTATAAGAGTGATGAGAGGACGATGGCGCGGTACACCAAGCATTTAGTTCTGAAAGTCAGGTCTTTATTTTGCCAGACCTTCTGTTTGAGTTTTCCATAGGATATGGAGGCGTTAGCCATTCTTGTAGAAATCTCTTCATCCATTTTGTTGTTGTTCATGACCGTGGTCCGTAGGTATTTGAATTTGCTGACATTATAAAGCTCCTAGTTTTGAATCTTAATTGGCTGGCTTGTTGCTGGTGATCCAGGGGATTGTTGGTACATCATTTCGGTTTTTTTGATGTTAATCTTCAATACGAAGGCCTTGGCTGATCCTGCAAAGCGAGTTATTATGTCCTGAGCATCCTCGTGACTATGCGCTACAAATGCGGTGTCATCAGCAAACATGAGCTCCCGTACGAGTATCTTCGTTGTTCTGTTCAATTTAGTACAATGTCTTTATTAAAGTTTGTGCCTATTTCCATTCTATGGAGGCCAGGCGCGAACGCAGACCCCACAATTTTATTATACCATCCCTATTTAAGTTAAAACATACTTACCAAAGTATTCTTATGTACATCTATATCAAAAACACTTGTAAACGTTTTTTTTTTTTTAATTTTTTATTTCCATACTTTGTGGACAGGCGCGAATGTAGACATCACAATTTTTATGAACCACTGTTCTGTCAGATCAAACATACCCATTCCTGTGTCTCGATACATCTCCTATCATTATATGTATATGTAATCAGTTTTTTAAAATAGTCAACCATGACCGTGGTCCGTAGGTATTTGAATTTGCTGACATTATAAAGCTCCTGGTCTTGAATCTTAATTGGCTGGCTTGTTGCTGGTGATCCAGGGAATTGTTGGTACATCATTTCGGTTTTCTTGATGTTAATCTTCAATACGAAGGCCTTGGCTGATCCTGCGAAGCGAGTTATTATGTTCTGTGCATCCTCGTGACGATGCGCTACAAATGCGGTGTCATCAGCAAACATGAGCTCCCATACGAGTATCTTTGTTGTTCTGTTCAATTTAGTACAATGTTATAATGAAAAAATTTTGGCACTTGATGACGAGTGTGGACCTGAGCAAACACTGGTCTATTTAGCCATGAAAAACTTTTTCAGGCCAAAAAAACTTTTTTTAAAAAGCCAAAGAAAATGCCAAACTGTTATACTTCCATCTATTTGATACGACACACAATTTTTATAAATTCTTGTAAAGTTAACTGAGAGTTTTCTAAAAAAGATCCTTTTTAATGGATGTCTTTTGATTCTTAATGGATTTTGCGCTGAAAAATCTTTGTGCCACGATACTTTATGAGAGTCATCTCCTGATGACAAACACTACATTGCATCGCAGATGCAAGTATTTTTCGTTCTTTGAGGAAATTATGCGAAGAATCAAAGTCCTTTGTCCACTCAAATAGTTGCGTAAGCATTTTTTCTAATTATAAATGTACAAACAAAAAATATTTAGTGGAGAAAATAAAATAAAAATGAATTTAAAATGAAATAACAAATTTAGAATAAAATAAAAATAAATTTCAAATGAAATGAAATAAAAATAAATTTCAAATGAAATGAAATAAAAATAAATTTCAAATGAAATGAAATAAAAATAAATTTCAAATGAAATGAAATAAAAATAAATTTCAAATGAAATGAAATAAAAATAAATTTCAAATGAAATGAAATAAAAATAAATTTCAAATGAAATGAAATAAAAATAAATTTCAAATGAAATGAAATAAAAATAAATTTCTAATGAAATGAAATAAAAATAAATTTCAAATGAAATGAAATAAAAATAAATTTCAAATGAAATGAAATAAAAATAAATTTCAAATGAAATGAAATAAAAATAAATTTCAAATGAAATGAAATAAAAATAAATTTCAAATGAAATGAAATAAAAATAAATTTCAAATGAAATGAAATAAAAATAAATTTCAAATGAAATAAAATAAAAATAAATTTCAAATGAAATGAAATAAAAATAAATTTCAAATGAAATAAAATAAAAATAAATTTCTAATGAAATGAAATAAAAATAAATTTCAAATGAAATGAAATAAAAATAAATTTCAAATGAAATGAAATAAAAATAAATTTCAAATGAAATGAAATAAAAATAAATTTCAAATGAAATAAAATAAAAATAAATTTCAAATGAAATGAAATAAAAATAAATTTCAAATGTAATGAAATAAAAATAAATTTCAAATGAAATAAAATAAAAATAAATTTCAAATGAAATAAAATAAAAATAAATTTCAAATGAAATAAAATAAAAATAAATTTCAAATGAAATGAAATAAAAATAAATTTCAAATGAAATAAAATAAAAATAAATTTCAAATGAAATAAAAATAAATTTCAAATGAAATGAAATAAAAATAAATTTCAAATGAAATAAAATAAAAATAAATTTCAAATGAAATAAAATAAAAATAAATTTCAAATGAAATAAAATAAAAATAAATTTCAAATGAAATAAAATAAAAATAAATTTCAAATGAAATAAAATAAAAATAAATTTCAAATGAAATAAAATAAAAATAAATTTCAAATGAAATAAAATAAAAATACATTTCAAATGAAATGAAATAAAAATAAATTTCTAATGAAATAAAATAAAAATAAATTTCAAATGAAATGCAATAAAAATAAATTTCAAATGAAATAAAATAAAAATAAATTTCAAATGAAATGAAATAAAAATAAATTTCAAATGAAATAAAATAAAAAAAAATTTCAAATGAAATAAAATAAAAATAAATTTCAAATGAAATAAAATAAAAATAATAAATGAAATAAAATAAAAATAAATTTCAAATGAAATAAAATAAAAATAAATTTCTAATGAAATAAAATAAAAATAATAAATGAAATAAAATAAAAATAAATTTCAAATGAAATAAAATAAAAATAAATTTCAAATGAAATAAAATAAAAATAAATTTCAAATGAAATAAAATAAAAATAAATTTCAAATGAAATGAAATAAAAATAAATTTCAAATGAAATGAAATAAAAATAAATTTCAAATGAAATAAAATAAAAATAAATTTCAAATGAAATAAAATAAAAATAAATTTCAAATGAAATAAAATAAAAATAAATTTCAAATGAAATGAAATAAAAATAAATTTCAAATGAAATGAAATAAAAATAAATTTCAAATGAAATAAAATAAAAATACATTTCAAATGAAATAAAATAAAAATACATTTCAAATGAAATAAAATAAAAATACATTTCAAATGAAATAAAATAAAAATACATTTCAAATGAAATAAAATAAAAATACATTTCAAATGAAATGAAATAAAAATACATTTCAAATGAAATGAAATAAAAATAAATTTCAAATGAAATAAAATAAAAATAAATTTCAAATGAAATAAAATAAAAATAAATTTCAAATGAAATGAAATAAAAATGAATTTCAAATAAAATAAAATAAAAATGAATTTCAAATAAAATAAAAATAAATTTACAAATGAAATGAAATAAAAATACATTTCAAATGAAATGAAATAAAAATAAATTTCAAATGAAATAAAATAAAAATGAATTTCAAATAAAATAAAAATAAATTTACAAATGAAATGAAATAAAAATAAATTTCAAATGAAATGAAATAAAAATAAATTTCAAATGAAATGAAATAAAAATAAATTTCTAATGAAATGAAATAAAAATAAATTTCAAATGAAATGAAATAAAAATAAATTTCAAATGAAATAAAATAAAAATACATTTCAAATGAAATAAAATAAAAATACATTTCAAATGAAATAAAATAAAAATACATTTCAAATGAAATGAAATAAAAATACATTTCAAATGAATGAAATAAAAATAAATTTCAAATGAAATGAAATAAAAATAAATTTCAAATGAAATGAAATAAAAAAAAATTTAAAATGAAATAAAATAAAAAAAATTTCAAATGAAATAAAATAAAAATAAATTTCAAATGAAATAAAATAAAAATAATAAATGAAATAAAATAAAAAAAAATTTCAAATGAAATAAAATAAAAATAATAAATGAAATAAAATAAAAATAAATTTCAAATGAAATAAAATAAAAATAAATTTCAAATGAAATAAAATAAAAATAATAAATGAAATAAAATAAAAATAAATTTCAAATGAAATAAAATAAAAATAAATTTCTAATGAAATAAAATAAAAATAATAAATGAAATAAAATAAAAATAAATTTCAAATGAAATAAAATAAAAATAAATTTCAAATGAAATGAAATAAAAATAAATTTCAAATGAAATAAAATAAAAATAAATTTCAAATGAAATAAAATAAAAATAAATTTCAAATGAAATAAAATAAAAATAAATTTCAAATGAAATAAAATAAAAATAAATTTCAAATGAAATGAAATAAAAATAAATTTCAAATGAAATGAAATAAAAATAAATTTCAAATGAAATGAAATAAAAATACATTTCAAATGAAATAAAATAAAAATACATTTCAAATGAAATAAAATAAAAATACATTTCAAATGAAATGAAATAAAAATAAATTTCAAATGAAATAAAATAAAAATAAATTTCAAATGAAATGAAATAAAAATGAATTTCAAATAAAATAAAATAAAAATGAATTTCAAATAAAATAAAAATAAATTTACAAATGAAATGAAATAAAAATACATTTCAAATGAAATGAAATAAAAATAAATTTCAAATGAAATAAAATAAAAATGAATTTCAAATAAAATAAAAATAAATTTCAAATGAAATGAAATAAAAATACATTTCAAATGAAATAAAATAAAAATACATTTCAAATGAAATGAAATAAAAATAAATTTCAAATGAAATGAAATAAAAATAAATTTCAAATGAAATAAAATAAAAATGAATTTCAAATAAAATAAAAATAAATTTACAAATGAAATAAAATAAAAATAAATTTCAAATGAAATAAAATAAAAACAAATTTCAAATGAAATGAAATAAAAATAAATTTCAAATGAAATAAAATAAAAATACATTTCAAATGAAATAAAATAAAAATACATTTCAAATGAAATAAAATAAAAATACATTTCAAATGAAATGAAATAAAAATACATTTCAAATGAAATGAAATAAAAATACATTTCAAATGAAATGAAATAAAAATAAATTTCAAATGAAATGAAATAAAAATAAATTTCAAATGAAATGAAATAAAAATAAATTTCAAATGAAATGAAATAAAAAAAAATTTCAAATGAAATGAAATAAAAATAAATTTCAAATGAAATGAAATAAAAAAAAATTTCAAATGAAATAAAATAAAAATAAATTTCAAATGAAATAAAATAAAAATAATAAATGAAATAAAATAAAAAAAAATTTCAAATGAAATAAAATAAAAATAATAAATGAAATAAAATAAAAATAAATTTCAAATGAAATAAAATAAAAATAAATTTCAAATGAAATAAAATAAAAATAATAAATGAAATAAAATAAAAATAAATTTCAAATGAAATAAAATAAAAAAAAATTTCAAATGAAATAAAATAAAAATAATAAATGAAATAAAATAAAAATAAATTTCAAATGAAATAAAATAAAAATAAATTTCAAATGAAATAAAATAAAAATAATAAATGAAATAAAATAAAAATAAATTTCAAATGAAATAAAATAAAAAAAAATTTCAAATGAAATGAAATAAAAATAAATTTCAAATGAAATAAAATAAAAATAAATTTCAAATGAAATAAAATAAAAATAAATTTCAAATGAAATAAAATAAAAATAAATTTCAAATGAAATAAAATAAAAATAAATTTCAAATGAAATAAAATAAAAATAAATTTCAAATGAAATAAAATAAAAATAAATTTCAAATGAAATGAAATAAAAATAAATTTCTAATGAAATAAAATAAAAATAAATTTCAAATGAAATGAAATAAAAATAAATTTCAAATGAAATAAAATATAAATAAATTTCAAATGAAATGAAATAAAAATAAATTTCAAATGAAATAAAATAAAAATAAATTTCAAATGAAATAAAATAAAAATAAATTTACAATGAAATGAAATAAAAATAAATTTCAAATGAAATAAAATAAAAATAAATTTCAAATGAAATAAAATAAAAATAAATTTCAAATGAAATAAAATAAAAATAAATTTCAAATGAAATAAAATAAAAATAAATTTCAAATGAAATGAAATAAAAATAAATTTCAAATGAAATGAAATAAAAATAAATTTCAAATGAAATAAAATAAAAATAAATTTCAAATGAAATAAAATAAAAATACATTTCAAATGAAATAAAATAAAAATACATTTCAAATGAAATAAAATAAAAATACATTTCAAATGAAATGAAATAAAAATAAATTTCAAATGAAATAAAATAAAAATAAATTTCAAATGAAATGAAATAAAAATGAATTTCAAATAAAATAAAATAAAAATGAATTTCAAATAAAATAAAAATAAATTTACAAATGAAATAAAATAAAAATACATTTCAAATGAAATGAAATAAAAATAAATTTCAAATGAAATAAAATAAAAATGAATTTCAAATAAAATAAAAATAAATTTCAAATGAAATGAAATAAAAATAAATTTCAAATGAAATGAAATAAAAATAAATTTCAAATGAAATGAAATAAAAATAAATTTCTAATGAAATGAAATAAAAATAAATTTCAAATGAAATGAAATAAAAATAAATTTCAAATGAAATAAAATAAAAATACATTTCAAATGAAATAAAATAAAAATACATTTCAAATGAAATAAAATAAAAATACATTTCAAATGAAATGAAATAAAAATACATTTCAAATGAATGAAATAAAAATAAATTTCAAATGAAATGAAATAAAAATAAATTTCAAATGAAATGAAATAAAAAAAAATTTCAAATGAAATAAAATAAAAATAAATTTCAAATGAAATAAAATAAAAATAATAAATGAAATAAAATAAAAAAAATTTCAAATGAAATAAAATAAAAATAAATTTCAAATGAAATAAAATAAAAATAATAAATGAAATAAAATAAAAATAATAAATGAAATAAAAAAAAAATAAATTTCAAATGAAATAAAATAAAAATAATAAATGAAATAAAATAAAAATAAATTTCAAATGAAATAAAATAAAAATAAATTTCTAATGAAATAAAATAAAAATAATAAATGAAATAAAATAAAAATAAATTTCAAATGAAATAAAATAAAAATAAATTTCAAATGAAATAAAATAAAAATAAATTTCAAATGAAATAAAATAAAAATAAATTTCAAATGAAATGAAATAAAAATAAATTTCAAATGAAATGAAATAAAAATAAATTTCAAATGAAATAAAATAAAAATACATTTCAAATGAAATAAAATAAAAATACATTTCAAATGAAATAAAATAAAAATACATTTCAAATGAAATGAAATAAAAATAAATTTCAAATGAAATAAAATAAAAATAAATTTCAAATGAAATGAAATAAAAATGAATTTCAAATAAAATAAAATAAAAATGAATTTCAAATAAAATAAAAATAAATTTACAAATGAAATGAAATAAAAATACATTTCAAATGAAATGAAATAAAAATAAATTTCAAATGAAATAAAATAAAAATGAATTTCAAATAAAATAAAAATAAATTTACAAATGAAATAAAATAAAAATAAATTTCAAATGAAATAAAATAAAAATAAATTTCAAATGAAATAAAATAAAAATGAATTTCAAATAAAATAAAAATAAATTTACAAATGAAATAAAATAAAAATAAATTTCAAATGAAATAAAATAAAAATAAATTTCAAATGAAATGAAATAAAAATAAATTTCAAATGAAATAAAATAAAAATACATTTCAAATGAAATAAAATAAAAATACATTTCAAATGAAATAAAATAAAAATACATTTCAAATGAAATGAAATAAAAATACATTTCAAATGAAATGAAATAAAAATACATTTCAAATGAAATGAAATAAAAATAAATTTCAAATGAAATGAAATAAAAATAAATTTCAAATGAAATGAAATAAAAAAAAATTTCAAATGAAATAAAATAAAAATAAATTTCAAATGAAATAAAATAAAAATAATAAATGAAATAAAATAAAAAAAAATTTCAAATGAAATAAAATAAAAATAATAAATGAAATAAAATAAAAATAAATTTCAAATGAAATAAAATAAAAATAAATTTCAAATGAAATAAAATAAAAATAATAAATGAAATAAAATAAAAATAAATTTCAAATGAAATAAAATAAAAAAAAATTTCAAATGAAATAAAATAAAAATAATAAATGAAATAAAATAAAAATAAATTTCAAATGAAATAAAATAAAAATAAATTTCAAATGAAATAAAATAAAAATAATAAATGAAATGAAATAAAAATAAATTTCAAATGAAATAAAATAAAAATAAATTTCAAATGAAATAAAATAAAAATAATAAATGAAATAAAATAAAAATAAATTTCAAATGAAATAAAATAAAAAAAATTTCAAATGAAATAAAATAAAAAAAAATTTCAAATGAAATAAAATAAAAAAAAATTTCAAATGAAATAAAATAAAAAAAAATTTCAAATGAAATAAAATAAAAATAAATTTCAAATGAAATAAAAATAAATTTCAAATGAAATAAAATAAAAAAAACAAGCGCAAAATAAAAGTATGAATGAAATTTACTCAAAGAAAACGGTCAAAACAGAAAACACTGTATCAATCACAGAGAACTATTTTCTCTGATGAATAAATGCGCCTCTCTGAGTTCTCCGGCCACAAGCTGACCAATCAGCTAACAGGGATGTTAAACTATTACAGACGCTTCATCCCACATTGTGCAGATCTCCTAGCTCCTCTTTCTGACCCGTTACGTAACAGGAAGAAGAAAAATGAGCAAATCTCACTTAATGAGATTCAGCTTTTAATGGCGTGAAAACAAAAACTGGTGACATCATCTCTACTTGGACATCCTGTACCCGATGCCCAGTTTTCACTGATTGTTGACGCATCAGCTCTGTATTTCGACAGACTGCGAGCTTATTTTAGTAAGCTCCCACAGATGCACACTAGGGAACAGACCATAAGATCATCAGTTCCAAAGGATATTTCGTCTTGGACTCACGTTTTTCTCAGAAAGGACGCCGTGAAACCCCCCACCCTAACTTCAGCATATACTGGCCCTTATCGTGTGCTTTCACGTACTGACAAACTTTTCACCCTAGATATCAGTGGTAAAAGAGAAACTGTCTCTATTGACAAAGTAAAAAAGTCTTTCTAGACA
Organism: Euprymna scolopes; assembly: GCF_053919585.1. NCBI lineage: Eukaryota > Metazoa > Mollusca > Cephalopoda > Sepiida > Sepiolidae > Euprymna > Euprymna scolopes. Next base: position 2,040,063 of record NC_136526.1, on the reverse strand, counting down.
CAAAAACACACGAGCGACACATTCTCCTTACTTACACGCAGCATTAAAATACACATACACCTGAAGTGAGTACTCCTTTAAAAGACGATTATGTGTAGTGGTCGTAGAGTACATTGGCCAAAGAAATTATGTAGGAGACTGTACATTTAATGCCTTTGTCTAATTTCTGCTTGGATTTAAAAAAAACCCAAAAAACAAAACAAAAAAAAACAAAAAAACCCAGAACTTTTTACAAGAAAAACATTTCTTTTTACCTCAAAGAAATAATAACATTTTTCTTTTTCTTCAGGAAAACCAGCTTTTCACAGAAAAGCAAGAACATTTTTTTTCACAAAAAATTGTAAAATAACTGTACCATTTCGAAGGTTCTGGATATGACCTTAAACTATATCCAGTGGTGAAGCCCCAGCTTGCGGGCTTTGGGGAGTGTGGAGCCACCCTTTGATTGCCATTGCTCCACTTTGACCCGGAGTGGTAGTACCTGTTAGGGTCCCAACTATGGGTTAAATAGAAAACAACAAATATATTCTATTAAAAAAATTTTCTTCAAAATCTTTGGATTAGGCATTAAATAACCTGAAAAGGGTTGATATGCCGTAAAACAAAAACAACCAACCATAAGCAGGAAGTGACGTAGCAATCACAGAGAACTATTTTCTCTGGTGAATCAATGCCCCCCACCCTGAGTTCTCCGGCCACAGGCTGACCAATCAGCTAACAGGGCGCATTGATTCATCCGCTTCTTAAGTCTTAAGGGAACGCCAGCAGTCAGATCTGGACTGCCAGCCTAGCAACAGGTATCGTCTTTCGTCTCCTGTCCACCGGAGATCTCGCTAAATAGACCAATGTTTGCACAGGGTCCATGCTCGTCATCAAGTACCAAAATTTTTTTCAATCTGAAACTTAAGTCTGTAATCGATGATATTAACAGAGAAAAAAAAAGTGAAAATTGTGAAATTTGGAAGGGGGGGGACACTCTTGACGACGTCCGCCCCTCCCACTAATGTAGAAGCACCTTTTCTTTTCTTTTTTTTTTTTTAATATAGAAAAATCAAATTTTAATGAGATCGATCGTTTCGTGGCCATCTTGGCTATTTCCGCGGACGAGGCAACAGGGGAGATCCCCCCCCACCTCACACACACACAAAAAAAAAAAAACGTGCGGAGAATGCTCTGTTTTACGGTTGTTGTAACAATATAACGGAAATTTAAATTTCGTTCCGTTTTAATTTCGGTACATTTTTAATTCGGGGTAATCTGAAAGAAAGAGAGAACCTATTTCCTCCGTTTAACTATAGGTGGCGTTACTGTCTGTCCACCCAGTTATGGAAGCACAAAATGTATATAATGGCACCCTTGAAATAAAAAATGTTTTTGTTATATTTTAATTTTAAACATATTTTTTTTTGTTTTATTTTTTTTTTTCAAACATATTTACGTTTTTTTTTGTTGCTTGTTTATTTTCAAACATTTACTTTTTTTTTTGTTTTTCATATTTTTTTGTTGTTTGTTTTGGAAACATTTACGTTTTTTTTTTTTTTTTTTTTTTTGCAAACATATTTTGTTTTGTTGGTAAACAAGCAACAAAACATAAATGTTTGAAAAAATACAACTTAAATATGTTTGCAAAAAACACAAAAAACAAAACGTAAATATGTTTGAAAAAAAATAAAAAAAACTTAAATATGTTTGCAAAAAAACAAAAAAAAAAGTTTAAAATTAAAATATAACAAAAACATTTATTTTTATTTCAAGGGTGCCATTATATACATTTTGTGCTTCCATAACTGGGTGGACAGAGACAGTAACGCCACCTATAGTCAAACGGAGGAAACAGGCTCTCTCTTTCTTCCAGATTACCAAATTCGGTACATTTTTACATTACGTTCAACATCGTTCACATTCGACATGTTAACTTTTAAAGGTTTTGGGGGATGCTGACAAGGTTGTGGTGTCTATTCCGAAAGCCGTTCTTAAGATGGGGGTATTTGATCGTTGTAAGCATACCCGAACACCTTTAAAAGTTGACATTTCCAATGTGAACGCTAAGTTGGACTTATGTAAAAAAAGAAAAAAAAAAAAATACCAAAAAATATACCAAATTGACTTTTTCGTTTAAAAATTATTTCATTTTCGTTAATAAAATTTGATTTAAAAAGATTTTTTTTTCGTTATATATATTATATATATATATATATATATATATATATATATATATAAAGTACGATTGTTAAATGTTATTTTTCCAATTATTTTCGTTTTTTGGGGGGCACAATTAAAAAAAAAAACCAAACCGGAACGAAATTTAAATTTCCGTTCCATTTTTACAACACCCGTAAAACAGCGCATTCTCCACAAGTTTTACCAAATATAGATTCGAAAAAGTTGTCAAAAAAACAAAAAAAAAAAAACAAACGAAAATAGGTAAAATCCATTGAAAGCGGTCGGTGGTTCTATGAGAAAATAAAGCTGTGTACGCATTATAAATGTTTCTTTTCTGTGTCTTATGTTATACATTAGGGGTCATTTCGAGTTAAAAGTTTATTTACTGCACCCATCTGAACTAGAGAAAATCATGATTTAAATGTGTATGTCTCGTCTAAATAACTAACGATAATTCTCTGATATGGCCGACAAGACGGGTGATCAAAAAGTCAGATCGAGCGTACCGGAAAACGAAATGAGATCAAATGAGGTCTCATTTCGTTAGTCTCATTTCGTTTTTCGGTACGCGATACGCTCGATCTGATTTTTTGATCACCCTTCTGAATTTCGGCCATATTAGATATTAATCGTTAGTTATTTAGACGAGACATACACATTTAAATCATGATTTTCTCTAGTCCAGATGAGTGCAGTAAATAAACTTTTAACTCGAAATGACCCCTAATGTATTAATGTATAACGTAAGACACAGAAAAGAAACATTTATAATGCGTGACGTACACAGCTTTATTTTCTCATAGAACCACCGACCGCTTTCAATGGATTTTACCCGAAAATATAACAAATAAATGTTATCGAAGGCGCGATAAGTTACTTTTGGGTTTGTATTACTGTACACATAGATTCGAAAAAGTTGTCAAAAAACAAATATAGAACAAATAAATGTTATCAAAGGCAAGATAAGTTACTTTTCTACCAAACTGGATATATTTTTTGTGTTTTTATTCAGTGTAACATGTTTATTCAGCTCGAAAAACATGCAATGTTTACCGATGTATTGGAAAATTCAAAATGGCAGCCGACTGTCTCTCGGAGAGGGTACGTTTGGGAAAAGGTATTATAAATAATAAACTAGACAAAATACTGTTAGAAAACAACCGAATATATGTCAACTTATGTCACGGTAACATATATTGAGCGAATTTCTAACAATATTTTGTCTAGTTTATTATTTATAATACCTTTTCCCAAACGTACCCTCTCCGAGAGAGAGTCGGCTGCCATTTTGAATTTTCCAATACATCGGTAAACATTGCATGTTTTTCGAGCTGAATAAACATGTTACACTGAATAAAAACACAAAAAATATATCCAGTTAGGTAGAAAAGTAACTTATCTTGCCTTTGATAACATTTATTTGTTCTATATTTGTTTTTTGACAACTTTTTCGAATCTATGTGTACAGTAATACAAACCCTTACTTTTCTCCCTACCTGGATAAGATTTAGTGTTTTTATTTGATGTAACATGTTTATTCGCTTAAAAAAAAGTACGAGTAATGTTGAACGCTGCCGAGGAACAAGAAAAGATGGCCACGACGTCTTTATAGACTTGATAATCACTTTAAGAAAAAAAAATAAGTGCTGCTGATGTGGATTTTACCAAATAAATGTCACGGTGAAAATGACATTTACTGGCTAGCCTTCAACGTTACTCGTTTTTCGATGCGAATAAACATTTATGCTTGTTGGCTTCAGTTACGTATTTGCATCAATTTCCGCCATCTTGTTTTTTGGGAGCGCAAATATTAGACATGGCCTATTAACCTTTATCTTGATTAGTGGCGATTCTCTTAAAAAAAAAAAAAAAAAAAAAGGCGCCGTTTTTGGGAGGGGGGGTGTTTAGTTCTCTTTCACTGCAGGAAGTTTAAACACCAAGGTCGGAAAACAGGATTCAGAAGTCAGCGCCCCCCTCTCCGCCGGGGGTGAGGCACTCTGACCTGCAAAAGAGTGCCTTGGCAGCCCCGTCGGCATTCCCCAGTAAGGGCGCCTCAGACGATTATTAGCAATAAACATGGCAAGTGCTCCTTTGAGCTCCAATCTATAGTCCCTCTTGTCTGATTTTCACGAAAAACACTCGTCCAACGGAAACCACTATCAATAATTTCGCCCACTCTTTATCTGTGCCTAAACCCAAACGTAGATATTACATGGACAAAGCTTCTTAGAACCGCACGCCTGTGGAACTCTTTCATTTTCGTAATCAAGAGGGACTAGGTTAGGAACGCTCTAATCTCTCTTGATTTTTGGGCTGAGGATAAAAATCCCTAGCTGGTTTTTGGTAGGGGTAACGAAACTTTTTAACCATCCTGTTGTGCGTTATTTGCGAGAGACAGAGGGAGGAAGTGAGGCCCCCCGGGGGGGGGGGGATAATTTGATGCTGCCGTGGATTTTTAGGAAAATGGAAAAATGAAAGTATTTTGGCGGACGTTGTCGAGAGTGCCCCCCCCCCTCTAAATTCCGCAGTTTCACTTTTTTTTCCTTTTTTTTTTTTTTTTTTTTTAATTTTTTTTTTAACTTTTTTCCTGTTAATATCACCACCGATTACAGACTTAAGTTTCAGATTATTGAAAAAAAAAAAAAAAATTTTTCCTAACTTTTCACGTGGGGGTGGGGTCAGTACTAAATTGAACACGAAATTTGTGACCACGATGAAAAAAAAATGGCAACTCTCTCTGATGTGACCGGAAAGCAGGGGTTAGAACGGAGGGGTTAAAAAAAAAAAAGGAAGATTTCTTTAACCCCCCCTTCTCTCTCTCTCTCTCTCTCTCTCTCTCTCTCTCTCTCTCTCTCTCTCTCTCTCTCATCTATATGTGTATCTATCTATTCATCGTGGTCACAAATTTCGTGTTCAATTTAGTACAACGTTATAATTGAAAACTGAACCCCCACGTGAAAGGTTATAAAAAAATTATTTTCAATTTGTTTTTATAATCTGTAACTTAAGTCTATGATCGATTATATTAACAGGGGGGAGGGGAGTGAAAATTGTGAAATTTAGAGGGGGGGGCACTCTCGACAACGTTTCGCCGTATTTTTTTTTATATATCTAGTTGCGATGCCTCCGTTCAGTCTCGAAAGACAAAGGATACCCCCTGTAGAGGCAGCTGCCCGTGTAATTGTGAGGCAAGGTTGCGCAATCACTAACCACATCTCTTCTTAATTAGCACTGTTTGAGTCTAGTGACAAGGAGAAGTCCAGGACAACTGGAAACAATGCCGAGATAAGCGGAGAGCACATACAACACCTAGAAGTCCCAAATAGTCACCCATTTAGTACTGACCAGGTTCAACGTTGCTTAACTTCACTTCAAGTCCAAACTAAAAAGTGTACAGTATACTGTCAGAAACCGACCAAATATCCGTCAGCCTATGTCCCTGAGTGGCTTCCGGGCCTTGATAAGTGGTGATCACTGTGTAAAAAAAAAAAAAAAAAAATGTCACGGTAATATATATTGAGTGAGTTTCTAACAGTATTTTGTATAGTTTATTTGTTTTAGTTCATTTTCCTAAATTTAACGTATTCAACAGCGAGCTAGCCTCCATTTGTCTCTTTCAAATATACCGATAAACACTGTATGATTTTCGAACTGAATAAACATTTCACATTAAATTAAAGCACTAAAAAAATATCCAGTTAGGTAGAAAAGTAACTTATCTTGCCTTTAATAACATCTATCTTTACATCATAAACGCTCTGATCCCCATCTGGCATCAATTGAAATGGATGTCTCTCGTCTGGGAGAAGCCCCGTGTTTTGACAAGCTTCTGGATTTGTCCTTTACTCCTGATCTGAAATGGAACACGTACATCAAGTCTGTTGCCAAGGTCGCTGGAAAGATGGTGGGATTCTTCTACCGCTCCAGAAGATATCTCACTGCTGATGCAATTCTCTATCTATATAAAAGCCAAGTACGTCCAAGGATGGAATACTGCTGCCATATCTGGGCAGGAGCTGCTAAAAAACAGCCTATCCTGCCTTGACAGAGTACAAAATAGACTTCGTGGCTTAGTGGGGGATGCCCTTTTCTCTAACCTGCAACCTCTCTCCCACAGAAGAGACGTTGTGAGCCTATCCTTGTTTTATCGTTATTCCCATGGCAGGTGCTCGTCTGAACTCCAATCTCTAGTCCCCCCTCGCCAATCTTTCACAAAAAACACCCGTCTAGCTGAATCCACTGTGAAAAATTTCCCCCACTCTATATCTGTGCTTAAATCAAAACGTGGATTCCATGAACAAAGCTTCTTTCTTAGAACTGCACACCTGTGGAACTCTGTTCCGTCTGCCTGCTTCCCATCTGACTACAACTTGGATGTCTTCAAGTCCAACGTTAACAAATTCCTAATGAACCGCCCCCTTAAGTAAACACTTCATCAAATCTCCACACTAACGTACTGTACTTGCAATAACCCTTATCCCTGAGTGGCTTCCGGGCCTTGATAAGTGGTGACCACCGTGTAAAAAAAAAAAAAAAAAAAAAAAAAAAACATTTATTTGTTAAATATTTTCTTTTTTTTAACAACTTTTTCGAATCTATGCGTAAAACAACCCCTTTCTTTCTACTCAACGATTTTTCGTAATTTTGGGATATATTACTATTTTCAACATGGCAATTAAGTACGCAATATTGTTTTCGCTTTAAACGACATATTTAAAATAAAGAAAGAAAGAAAAAAGATCGATTCGTAATGACTGCTCCGTAGCGGGGTATGGTTTTTAACGCCGGTTAATCATAATAATTTTTTTTTTTTTTGAGTACTTTTTTAGGTAAATTTTCAAGATTAGGTCCACCTCCACAATTTTCTTTTAAATGACGACTTTAAAAGGTTTTCGACTATGCTGAATACGAAAATCGCCTTGAAATTTTGCAGAAATAATTAGTTATCGAGATATAAAAAGTTGTATTATGCATTGCATTCTTTGGCGGACATCTGTTACGCGCGTAGATTTGTTTATGGCGTGCGCACGCGCGTAAAAACGATGGCCGCCAAAGAATACAATGCATAATAAAACTTTTCATATCTCGATAACTAATTATTTCTGCAAAATTTCAATGCGATTTCCGTATTCAGCATAGTAGAAAACTTCTAAAAGTCGTCATTCAAAAGAAAATTGTGGAGGTGGACCTGATCTAAAAAATACCCTTTTTTTTTTTTAAATTGTATTTGAAAGATTATAGTTTAAAGTTAATTTGTCAAAGAAAAAAAAAATGTGTGAAATAAAAAAAAAATACATGGAATAATTTTATCTAAAATCTGAAAAACCCAAGATTTCACGTAAAAATTTATTATGACAAAAATCGCGTTTACATTTTTCTGGTAAGAAAAATATAAGTTTTCTGGAATTATTTCCAAATTAAGTATTAAGTAAAAGTCTTAAGATAATGAATTAATACAATAAATGTACTTCACTTTTTGCTAAAAAAAGTAATAATTATCCAAAAATATATCACTGATAGCAACGAGACTCGTTCATTGTATCAAAATAAACACTGGCGGCAAAAATGAAATATGTATGGAAGGACAGATTAGACATAATTTATGTCTTTATTCAGGTATACCGAGCGATTTTTTTTTTTTTTTTTTTTTGAGCCGAAGTCCCTCCTTCCTTCATTTAGAAATCCATAAAAATTAATTAAATTCATTAATTGTACTACTGACAATTTATTCTTTGAAAAAAAAAAGTTAGCACCATTATTTATTAATATTAATACAGAATTATAATTAGTTAAGAAAACAATTTATAATCATTGAAAAAATTATACACTAACAAAATACAGACTTGCGTGAAAATTTATCATAATGTTTACGTGAAACTTAAAGTTGATGAACACAAACAGGCATGTAGTTGAAAAGAGGAGGAGGAGGGTGGGCAAAACAGACTGGCTTTCTTTTCAACTCTGCGCATCCGTACTTACCGACATGGAACGTTTGTATAATTTTTGACATTTTTTAATTAAATTATTTTTCTATGTTCCTGTTTTTAAATTTAATTTTTTTTTTTTTACTTTATTTTCCAAGATTATATGAACATTATTTTACGTTGATAATTATACTTTCTTGCGTGCAATCAAAATATTAGAATTTTACATGTAAAGATTACGTTAAAAATGTAAGCGTAAAAAAAAAGTAGAAATAATTTTTGCAATTATAATTTTTTTGTGTGAAAATATTAAATAAACAATGCTGAATTCTATAATAATATTGGTAGTTAGAGAAGTTAATTTTTCTTCGATTTATATCGAATTCATTAATACGGACTTCAGGGGTATTTTTCGTAATGTTCCTGTAAAAATTATTTTATTTTTATTTTATTTTTACAAATTACGATGCTTTATTTATATAAAAAAGCAAAAATAAATTCTTGCGTTTTTTATTTACTACTGAAAACCATAAGTTTAGTAAAGGTATTTTTTGTTTGAACAAAATAGAACATTTTCACTAAGATTTAAATAAAAATAATTAGTTCATTATATTCCGCGATCATTATTTCATAAATACTGAAAATTTCATTGAAATTCGTTAATTTCCTGATTTTTGGTGATTTTTTAAGTAAAGAGAGGGGTCAAAATTTTTATACATTTTGAGCATCGGCATTCATTTTGCCCGTACCTAACATACACCATATTCTTTTTTGGAACTCCTGACTCTGTTGACTCCCAATGTTACCGGGCTGGCGGGTGGATTGTAACTATTCTGTACTTTCACCTAACAATTTAATAAACAAAAAGATACCGTAAAACTTGAAGGACCGTTTGAATACATTGATTTAATTTTAAAGTGTTGTGTAATTATTAAAAAAAAAAAAAAAAAAAAATCAGTTACGCCTGTGCTTTATTTCTTTAATTTTGAATAATTTCACAATTATGAATGAGTTCGCGTGTACTTGAAAAAGAATATTTCGTTACAAAAATAGGTACTTGTACAGTTTAGTCAAGACATTAAAAAAATGAAAATAGCGAAAAAAGTTTAAATTGTATGTATCCGTTATAGAACGAAGTTCTCCGAAAAAAAATTTCACTTAATTTTATCAAGTAGTTTTTTTTTTTTTCTTTTTTTTTTTTACAGCGGAAAAAACATGTTTTTATGAGAGCGCGTTGAAGGCGGCCATTTTGGATTTATAAAAAAATCTTGGGTACTGATCGCGATTTGAGTTCCCTGCCGAACACCATAAAAAAAACACTGACTTCTCCCTACGCATGAGCAAAGGACATGTTTTAGTTGCCATAGTAACTAAACGATCATGAATTTTTATCGACTTTTTTTATAAGTTTTACTGTTTATTAATATTGAAATAAATGAAATTACTACATATTTAATAGTAATAATTTTATCGACTTTTTTTTAATAGCATTTTCTATATATATATATATATATATATATATATATATATATATATATATATATCATATAGCGCGAATCATAAGTGCACTAGCAGTAGCACGCATTTTTTTTTATTAATATATGTTTAGTAATTTTTAAAATGTCGATAAAATTATAATTAATAAATGTGTAGTAATTTCATTTATTTCAATATTCATAAACAGTATCGACTTTTTTTTGTTTTTAATAGCATTTTCTTTTTAAATGACGTTTTACTGTTTATGTCTCACTTTTATCGACTTTTTTTTTATAAGTTTTACTGTTTATGAATATTGAATAAATGAAATTACTACACATTTATTAATTATAATTTTATCGACTTTTTAAAAATTACTAAACATTTATTAAAAAAAATGGGTGCAAGTGCACTTATGATTCGCGCTATATGATATATATGGTGCCCGGAAAACTCGTCCCGGGAAAACTCGTCTCGGGAAAACTCGTCTCGGGAAAACTCGTCTCCGGAAAACTCGTCTCGGGAAAACTCGTCCCCTTTCGCTAGGTAGGAAAACTGGTCCCTTATTGAATAAATATCGATTGAAAACACATTTTATGATCGTTCTTGAAGGAGAAATTGTTTTTTTAAATAGACTATAGCCCCCCCCCCCCATAATATTAAAAAAATTTTTTTTTACTTGTTTGATGTTTTTTTTTTTTTTTTTTTTAAATAAAATCGATTTTCTAAGTGTCCGTTTTCTACCTAACTGGCTAAGTTCTTAGTGGTTTCACTTATTTTAAAGCGTTTATTATGTTCATAAACGAGACCGCATATTTTTTTATATTAATATAAAAAGAATTTACTTATTTACTGTTGTTATAAAAGGGTAAAATCGATTTGGGTTTGTATTACTGTACACATAGATTCGAAAAAGTTGTCAAAAAACAAATATATAACAAATAAATGTTATCAAAGGCAAGATACGTTACTTTCCTACCAAACTGGATATATTTTTCGTGTTTTTATTCAATGTAACATGTTTATTCAGCTCGAAAAACATACAGTGTTTACCGATGTATTGGACAATTCAAAATAGCGGCCGACTCTCTCTTAAACACAGTAAGTTCGGGAATAGGTGTTATAAATAATAAACTAGACAAAATACTATTTAAAAAAACACCGAATATATGTCAACCTATGTCACGGTAATATATATATTGAGCGAATTTCTAACAGTATTTTGTCTAGTTTATTATTTTTCGAATCTATGTGTACAGTAATACAAACCAAAATTTTAATATTTTTTGAAATATAATTTAGAGAGGGGGGTATATCTCCATCGGAAAAACAACCAACAAAAAATGAAATTAAAAAGAATCTTGATAAACGATAGCGGATTTTTTAATAAAATTGATTAATAAATTTATTTAGTGATTACTTTTTCTCTGAATGAATGATTGATTTTAGAATTTTGAAGTAAAAATTTAAAAAATTAAAAATGAGTTAACGAGAGATTGTTAGCACATGGCATCTCTCGCGCCAAAAAAATATTTCGCTTTTGATTTATTAGTTAATTTTTGCAAAATTTGACAGGACGACAATAAATGTTGATAATTGATAGAATTATAATTTTAAATAACGCATGAGTGCATTGCATTTGGTATGAGAGAAAACGAAAACATAAAACAAAAAACTATCATAATTAAAAAACCAAAACAAAAAAGTAACGCTCCCAGTTTTTTATTTTTTTGTTTTGTTTTTTTATTATTGTTTTTATGACTCCAAAAAACATCGTTAAAATAAGAACCAAAAAGTTTTTAAATTAACTTTGTATGAACATAATAAACGCTTTAAAATAAGTGAAACCACTAAGAACTTAGCCAGTTAGGTAGAAAAAAAAACAAAAAAAAACATTAAACAAATAAAAATATTTTTTAAAAATATTATGGGGGGGGGGGGGCTATAGTCTATTTTAAAAAGCAATATCTCCTTCAAGAACGATCATAAAATGTGTTTTCAATCGATATTTATTCAATACGGGACCAGTTTTCCTACCTAGCGAAAGGGGACGAGTTTTCCCGAGACGAGTTTTCCGGAGACGAGTTTTCCCGAGACGAGTTTTCCCGAGACGAGTTTTCCCGGGACGAGTTTTCCTAAAATCGATATATATATATATATATATATATATATATATATATATATATATATATATATATATATATAAAATACTAATTAAAAAAAGTCGATAAAATTATTACTATTAAATGTGTAGTAATTTCATTTATTTCAATATTAATAAACAGTAAAACTTATAAAGAAAAGTCGATAAAAATTCATGATCGTTTAGTTACTATGGCAACTAAAACATGTCCTTTGCTCATGCGTAGGGAGAAGTCAGTGCTTTTTTATGGTGTTCGGCAGGAACTCAAATCGCGACCAGTACCAAATATTGTTTGAAGTTTAGAAATAACAAAGGGAGATAACCCCAGTTAAAGCGCTGACATCCCTTCCCATCTTTAATACTAGCTTTTCTTCCTAAAAATCGAACATTTTGCTCCGTATCATAACAAATTGTGGGTTTGTATTACTGTACACATAGATTCGAAAAAGTTTTCAAAAAACAAATATATAGCAAATAAATGTCATACAGTGTTTACCGATGTATTGGAAAATTCAAGATGGCGCCCGACTCTCTCTTTAACACGGTGAGTTCAGGAAAAGATGTTATAAATAATAAACTAGACAAAATACTGTTAGAAATTCGCTCAATATATGTTACCGTGACATAAGTTGACATATATTCGGTGTTTTTTTAATAGTATTTTGTCTAGTTTATTATTTATAACACCTTTTCCCAAACTTACCATGTTAAAGAGAGTGTACAATACATCGGTAAACACTGCATGTTTTTCGAGCTGAATAAACATGTTACATCTTCGGAAAATGTTAAATGGTGTTCTAATTGGTAAATGTCGGTGCGTTACTTACGGAAAAACGTTTAACTAAACTGCAAAAGCACCTATTAAGCCACAAGTTCTATAATTGAATCCCCTTCCGCAAAAAAAAAAAGAATGAAAAACATAAAGATGTTTGGTGCTTATGTTTTTGTAAACCACATTAAAAACTACGTGAGACAAAAGAAAAAAGAAGTCCCCCAATTTGTTGTACTTTTCTTTAACTGTAAGTCATTAAAAAAATGTCAGTCCGTAATTTTTTGATTGGTACGCCATGTGAGAAGGCAGTTGGTGCCGGGAAAACTCGTCCCGGGAAAACTCGTCTCGGGAAAACTCGTCTCCGGAAAACTCGTCTCCGGAAAACTCGTCTCCGGAAAACTCGTCCCCTTTCGCTAGGTAGGAAAACTGATCCCTTATTGAATAAATATCGATTGAAAACACATTTTATGATCGTTCTTGAAGGATATATTGTTTTTTAAAATAAACTATAGCCCCCCCCTAATATTTTTTTAATAATATTTTTACTTGTTTAATGTTTTTTTTTGTATTTTAATAAAAGCGTTTATTATGTTCATAAACGAGACCGCATATTTTTTTTATATTAATATAAAAAGAATTTACTTATATACTGTTGTTTATAAAAGGGTAAAATCGATTTTTCTACCTCGCCGACTATGTTGTATATTTAATTTATTTGGAATCGTTTATTTGGTAAAGAAAAAAAAAACAGAAAACAAACAAAAAACATGTCGAGTGTTACGGGAGAACGAGAAATAATGCCCGGTCACATCTTAGGGGGTCTTGATAATCGCTAAAAAATAGAAAATTAAAGAAATTACTGAGGGAGATTTGGTTTTAAAAAGAAAATAATAAATTTTAATATTTTTTTAAATATAATTTAGAGAGAGAGGGGGGGATAAAACCTATATCTCCCTTCGAAAAGCAACCAACAAAAATGAAATTAAAAAGATTCTTGATAAACGATAGCGGAGTTTTCAATAAAATTGATTAATAAATTTATTTAGTGATTACTTTCTCTCTTAATGATTGATTTTAGAATTTTGAAGTAAAAATTAAAAAAATTAAAAATGAGTTAACGAGAGATTGTTAGCACATGGCATCTCTCGCGCCAAAAAAATATTTCGCTTTTAATTTATTAGTTAATTTGTGCAAAATTTGACATGACGACAATAAATGTTGATAATTGATAAAATCATAATTTTGAATAACGCATGAGTGCATTTGGTATGACAGAAAACAAAAACATAACAACAAAAAAAACTATCATAATTAAAAAACAAAACCAAAAGCGTAACGAAGAATCGAATCGCTCCCTGTTTTTTAATTTTTGGGTTTTGTTTTTTTATTGTTTTTATGACTCCAAAAAACATCGTTAAAATAAGAACAAAAAAAATTTGTAATTAACTTTGTATGAACATAATAAACGCTTTAAAATAAGTTAAACCACTAAGAACTTAGCCAGTTAGATAGAAAACGAACACTTAGAAAATCGATTTTATTTAAAAAAAAAAAAAAAAAAAACATTAAACAAGTAAAAATATTTTTTAAAAAAATATTATGGTGGGGGGGGGGGCTATAGTTTATTTTAAAAAACAATATCTCCTTCAAGAACGATCATAAAATGTGTTTTCAATCGATATTTATTCAATAAGGGACCAGTTTTCCTACCTAGCGAAAGGGGACGAGTTTTCCCGAGACGAGTTTTCCGGAGACGAGTTTTCCCGAGACGAGTTTTCCCGGGACGAGTTTTCCTAAATTCAGGCAGTTTGCTAGGTGGAGCAAGCCGTCGTTCATGCTGCAGCGCGTGCGCGTAGCGAAAACGGAAGCTGCAAAATGGTGGAAAGTTATTCGTGGGTTCGGGGGTTAATACCATGCAAACGGTAAATTTGCCCAAAGTTTGACTATCAGATTCGTTGTCAGCGACCTCAATTACCTATAAAAAAACAACTTAGAGTGGTCGGTGTTCTGTAGTAGCGGATCTGGATATTTACCAAAAAGTGAAACTACCGACACTCAGATTCTCCCACCCACTCATAATTTTACCGTAACCTCCCCTTCGTCTTCCCATTTCCTTCTTTCCTCTGAAAATAGACTCGACTGAAACTTTTTGGAGTTGAGTCACGGCCACCGAGTACTCTCGGTAGCAACGGTTGAGTTCAGATTTTCTTTACTTTAGAAAGGAAAACGGCAAAAAACGTAAGTAAAATCCATTTATTTATCAATTGGTGTTTTAAAAATAAAAAAAAATCACGGGTTTGTATTACTGTACACATAGATTCGAAAAAGTTGTCAAAAAACAAATATATAACAAATAAATTTTATCAAAGGCAAGATAAATTACTTTTCTACCAAACTGGATATAATTTTCGTGTTTTTATTCAATGTAACATGTTTGTTCAGCTCGAAAAACATACAGTGTTTACCGATATATATTGAAAAATTCAAAATGGCGGCCGACTCTCTCTTAAACACGGTAAGTTCGGAAAAAGGTGTAATAAATAATAAACTAGACAAAATACTGTTAGAAATTCGCTCAATATATGTTACCGTGACATAGGTTGACATATATTCGGTGGTTTTTTAATAGTATTTTGTCTAGTTTATTATTTATAACACCTTTTTCCGAACTTACCGTGTTAAAGAGAGAGTCGGTCGCCATTTTGAATTTTTCAATACATACATCGGTAAACACTGCATGCTTTTCGAGCTGAATAAACATGTTACATTGAATAAAAACACGAAAATTATATCCAGTTTGGTAGAAAAGTAACTTATCTTGCCTTTGATAACATTTATTTGTTATATATTTGTTTTTTGACAACTTTTTCGACTGCTATGTGTACAGTAATACAAACCCAAAATCACTTTAAAGTAGTGGCAGGAAAATGGTCCATTTTTTTTTTTTTTTGGTATTATTATACAAACACCGTGACAGCGTTAGGGTTAGGGTTAGGATTAGGGTTGGGGTTGGGGTTAGGGTTAATTCGCTGTCACGGTGTTTGTATAGTTTTACCTTTTTTTTTTTTTTTTGCCCGGACAGGAAAACTGGTCCATTATGAATAAATTATTGATTGAAAACACATTTTATGACCGTTCTTGAAGGAGATATTGCTTTTAAAGGCGACTATGAACCCCCATAATATTTTAAAAAGTCATTTTTACTTGTTTACTCTTGTTTAAAAACAAACTTGATCACGGAATCAAGACACGAAAAACGAAATCATATATTTATTAAAAAAAAAAAAATACTTTGGTTTGTATTACTGTACACATAGATTCGAAAAAGTTGTCAAAAAACAAATATATAACAAATAAATATTATCAAAGGCAAGATAAGTTAATTTTCAACTTAACTGGGTATTTTCTTTTTGTGTTTTTATTTAATGTAACATGTTCATTCAGCTCGAAAAACAGAGTGTTTACTAGTGTATTGGAAAAATTAAAATGGCGTTGTTGATCACGGTAAGTTTGAGAAAATGAGTTAAAAATAAAAAAACTATACCAAATACTGTCAAAACCCCACCGAATGTATGTCAGCGTATGTCACGGTAACATATATTGAGCTAGTTTCTAACAGTATTTTGTATATATTTTTTATTTTTAACTCATTTTCCAAAACTTATCGTGTTCAGCAGAGAGTTCGGCGCCATTTTAAATTTTCCTACACATCGTTAAACAGTTTGTCGAGCTGAATAAAAATGTTACATTAAATAAAAACACTGAAAAATTATCCGGTGCTTCTACACTTTATTGCCGAAATTGGAGACGCCATTTTATTTCATGCACCTGCTATCCAAATTTAGGGGAGAACATTTTTTAAACTATGGCCGAAGCATGAAATAAATAACAAAAAAAAAAAAAAAATTAAACTTTCTGAAAGAACTATGAAAAAAAGTAAATATAAGTTTAATTTTTTTTGTTGTTATTTATTTCATACTTCGGCCATAGTTTAATACAATGTTCTCCCCTAAATTTGGATAGTAGGTGCGTGAAATAAAATGGCGTCTCCAATTTCGGCAATAAAGTGTAGAAGCACCTATTATCCAGTTGGGTAGAAAAGTAACATATCTTACCTTTGATAACATTTATTTGTTATAAAAATGGGGTTTGTATTACTGTACACATAGATTCGAAAAAGTTGTCAAAAAACAAATATATAACAAATGTTATCAAAGGCAAGATAAGTTACTTTTCTACCAAACTGGATATAATTTTCGTGTTTTTATTCAATGTAGCATGTTTATTCAGCTCGAAAAACATGCAGTGTTTACCGATGTATTGGAAAATTCAAAATGGTGGCCGACTCTCTCTTAAACACGGTAAGTTCGGGAAAAGGTGTTATAAATAATAAACTAGACAAAATAATGTTGGAAATTCGCTCAATATATATTACCGTGACATAGGTTGACATATATTCGGTGTTTTTTTTAATAGCATTTTGTCTAGTTTATTATTTATAACACCTTTTCTCGAACTTACCGTGTTTAAGAGAGAGTCGGCCGCCATTTTGAATTGTCTAACACATCGGTAAACACTGCATGTTTTTCGAGCTGAATAAATATGTTACATTGAATAAAAGCACAAAAAATATGTTATGTGAGGTATTTTGGTAAATGTTGCCAGTCAAGAGTAAGACTCCAAAGTCTACATTAATTACTTTTAAATTAATCACTTTAGTTACAAAGACCCTGAACCCTTCCCCTCCACAATTTCTTGTAGGCCTTGTGCCTAATTTTGTTGTTTGAAAATCTTTTGTTTTTTTACTTAATTGTATTTACAAAATTTTAAAAGCAATAAAATATATAAACAAGATCAAGGTGTAGTATCTGTCTTGTACTTCCATTTCTTGTTCTCTTTCGGTGGAGGAGAAATCCTTCACAACTGAGACAATTTTTTATTTTTTGTACTTTTTCTCCATGTTAAAAAAACGACCCTGGTGTCTAACTCTGTCCCGTAGGGAGGCATAGTAAATAGGTACATCAAAGTGGCAATGTTCCTTGTTTGGAGTGAAAATGTAAAAAAAAAAAAAAAAAAAAAAAAGATTAGAACAATTGTCCGATAAATCCAAATAATAGGAATATGAATTATGACTTCCACAAACATTATTTCTTTTTTATTTTCTTTATTGTCGAGTTATAACTACGAATTACAGTCATAATGTCTAGATCGGGGGGGGGGGGGGGTAGGAAGGGCGGGGGGGGGCGTTATGTGCCAGGGGCTGCATTTTGAGAGGGTTAAAAAAAAAAAAAAAATAAAAGCTAACAAAAAATCAGATTTTTTTTTTTTTTTTTTTTTTTATTTTTTTTACCGAACATTTTTAAAAAATCGGAACTTTTGGGGGTATTGGAATCAGAAAAATGTATCCCTATTTACTCCAATAGTTTCTTCCCCAGAACTGCAAGTCTTTGGAACTCCTTTCCGGGATACTACTTTCCCAACTGTACTGATATGCAAAAGTTCAAGTGTAATGTGAACAAACATCTTGCTACTCATCTCCCTTCATAATTCCCCCGCAAATTGTCCCCCGAATAGTAGCCCCCTACTTCAAAGTGCCACTTGCCTTGTTTCGGGTGAAGATTGAATAATAGTAAAAAAAAAAAAAATCCCTATTTTACGAGCGGCCCATGTCAAGAGGCGGCATTTTGAGAGGTGAAAAATAGAAAATAGAAATAAATAAAAGCTAACAAAATATCTTAAATTTTATACCGAGAAGTTTGTAAAAAAAAAAAAAAAAAAAAAAAAAAAAAAAAATCGGAACTTTTGAAGGTATTGGAATCAGAAAAATGTGTCCCTATTTTACGAGCGGCAGCGGCACATACCAGGGGGCGGCATTTTGTGAGGATAAAAATGAAAAAAAATATATGAACGCTGACAAAATATCTTAAAATAAAGTTTGTTAAAAAAATTAAAAAAATGGAACTTTTGGAGGTATCGGAATCGGAAAAATATGTCCCTGGGGGTGGGCGACAAAAGAGATAATCATATGCCAGCGGTGGGGGGACCACAACAAGTAATCATATACAAGCGGGGGGGGGGTGCAAAACAGGTAATTATATGCCAGCGGGGTTAGGGGGGGGGGGGCAAAACAGGCAATTATATGCCGGAGGTGGGGGAATTTTACGACCGCCCCCGGGTGGCAAAATATGATGCTACGCCACTGCTGGTCTAGATTAGATAGCACAATCGGCAGGTTAATATTATTTTAAAAAAAGGAAAGAACAAAAAAAAAGAAAAATTCAGATTTTCCGGCATACTATTTATTTATTTATTATTATTATTTATTTATTTATTTTTTTTAGCTTTCTTTCCCTCAAACAAGTCGTTTGCCATTCGGATGCAAGTGTGGCTGTGGCACTATTTATTATCTATTAAATTAAAAGAATGAAGCAAAGCTAATGAGCAAAAGCTATTTGGATAACTACATATAATCTATATTTCTCCCCCACCCCTTTTTTTTTTTTTTTTTCACCCTCTCCCCCCTCCCCCCTGTCTTTCCAGCACTTTCAAATCTTGGTTTTTGTAATTTAAAAAAATCTTTTATTTTGGATTGAATTTGTCCTGTCGCTTGAAACTGGTCTAGATCTTGTTTAGATAACACACAGATAACGGATGTACGAGTAATAGATCCAATATTTCTACATTAGAAAGCACCGTAGAATTAATAATAGGATGGATAATTTTATGAACCGAATTCTGTTAAATGACTTTATGGGTTTGTATTACTGTACACATAGATTCGAAAAAGTTGTCAATATATATATATATATAATATAAATAAATGTTATCAAAGGCAAGATAAGTTACTTTTCTACCTAACTGGATATATATTTTTGTGTTTTTATTCAATGTAACATGTTTATTCAGCTCGAAAAACATGCAGTGTTTACTGATGTATTGGAAAATTCAAAATGGCGCCCGACTGTCTCTTTAACACGGGTAAGTTTGGGAAAAGATGTTATAAATAATAAACTAGATAAAATACTATTAAAAAACAACCGAATATATGTCAACTTATGTCACGGTAACATATAATGAGCGAATTTCTAACAGCATTTTGTCTAGTTTATTATTTATAACATCTTTTCCCCAAGCTTACCCTCTCCGAGAGAGAGTCGCGCGCCATTTTGAATTTTCCAATGCATCATCGGTAAACACTGCATGTTTTTCGGGCTGAATAAACATGTTACACTGAATAAAAACACAAAAAAATATATCCAGTTAGGTAGAAAAGTAACTTATCTTGCCTTTGACAACGTTTTCGAATCTATGTGTACAGTAATACAAACCCGACTTTATTTATAAAGCTATTTTGATAACTACATATAATCTATATTTCTCCCCCACCCCTTCCTCTCTTTCCTTTCCCTTTTTTTTCCCCCACCTCTCACTCTTCCCCTCCCCATCTATACCCAGCAGTTCAAATCTTGGTTTTTGATGCCCATTTGTAATTTTTAAAAATCTTTTATTTTGCCTTTAATTATATGAAGAGATCGGCAAGTTAATATTATTGCCCTGTCCATCGAAACAATTTGTAATGATTTAATCAAAAAAAAAAAAAAAAAAAAAAAAACCCTGAGGTTTAAATAATAAAAGCATATTTAGCTCTACTAATGTATTGAGCACTTCCCCCCCTTTTTTTTTACCAAATATACCTCCTAATATCTTGAGCAAATTAACCATATTCAAACATCAATTTGGCATAAAGCACTCATTCTAAGTCAATGGCCAATAAATTTTGCTCGTTTTCAATGTGCTATAAAGTCTAATGAAAGATATTGTTTACTGCAAGTGCAATTCGCCTCTGCTTTTCTTCCTCTTCTTCGGCAGCTCGTGCTTCATCTCTTCGAACTCTTTCGATGTTTTTCTTGGTACGAACATGCCAACTGTAAAAGAAATAAATAAATAAAACACTAATAAAAATTAAATAAACCCAAAAAATGTTTTTCAAAAAATAATAAAAATTAAAAAATTGAAAAAAAGTAAATAAAAAATAATGAAAATTTAATAAACTCCAAAAAATTAAAGAAAAAAAAGAACAATTTAATAAACTGAAAAAATCAAATTAAAAAAGAAACATTAAATAAACTCAAAAAAATTAAATTACAAAAATAAGAACAATTAAATAAACCCCAAAAAATTAAATTAAAAAATAAGAACAATTAAATAAACCCCAAAAAATTAAATTAAAAAATAACAATTAAATAAACCCAAAAAAATTAAATTAAAAAATAAGAACAATTAAATAAACCCCAAAAAATTAAATTACAAAAATAAGAACAATTAAATAAACCCCAAAAAGTTAAATTAAAAAATAAGAACAATTAAATAAACTCAAAAAATGTTTTTAAAAAATAATAAAAATTAAAGAAATTGAAGAAGTAAATAAAAAATAAAAATTTAATAAACTCAAAAAAATTAAAGAAAAAAAAGAACAATTTAATAAACTGAAAAAAATCAAATTAAAAAAATAAGAAACATTAAATAAACCCCAAAAAATTAAATTAAAAAATAAGAACAATTAAATAAACCCCAAAAATTAAATTAAAAAAATAAGAACAATTAAATAAACCCAAAAAAATTAAATTAAAAAAATAAGAACAATTAAATAAACTCAAAAAAATTAAATTACAAAAAATAAGAAAAATTAAATAAACCCCAAAAAATTAAATTAAAAAAAATAAGAACAATTAAATAAACTCAAGAAAATTAAATTTAAAAAAATAAATTTAAAAAAATAAGAAAAATTAAATAAACTAAAAAAAAATTAAATTAAAAAAATAAGAACAATTAAATAAACCCAAAAAAGTTAAATTAAAAAAAATAAGAACAATTAAATAAATTTAAAAAAATTAAATTTAAAAAAATAAGAAAAATTAAATAAACCCCAAAAAAATTAAATTAAAAAAAATAAGAACAATTAAATAAACCCCAAAAAATTAAATTAAATTAAAAATAAGAACAATTAAATAAACTCCAAAAAGATTTTTAAAAACCAAAAACTAAAAAAGAGAAAATGCTTGGGAAAAATGAGGACAAAACACAATCAAATAAATATGTTTAAAGGCAAGTTGTTGAGCTCATCAGAGAGAAGATTTTAAAAATTCCTAGTGCAGTAGACAAACATACAACCAATCACATGTATTAAAGTTCAAAATCAATATTTGTAAAATTGAGTCTACAAGAGTTACTTCCCTTGTAAAAAATCAATCCTAGAACTGTTACCTATTTTGCCCATTTAAACCATATGCATATATATATATATATATATATATATATATATATATATATATATATATGAGAGAGAGAGAGAGATAGTGAGAGAGAGATTGGTCTTTGTTATAGGGTTAACAAGGAGCTTCTGTTTGTCTAATATGAGTGGCTGGCGTTCACTGACGTCATCGGTGTCACGTGATGCCATTCCATAAGCGAGCGTCCCCTAGTGAGTTCGTTTCCAAAAAGAACAAAGGAAAGCTGTAATTTTTTTTATGTCGATTAGCCACCAACCTTAATCAAAAAACAAAAAAACAACAGCAAAAAAACATAACACTCCTATCACAAATACGCACCCCTGGAGACAGTGACCTTTCTTTCATAAACTGCTTGCTCGAGGGAATCATTAAAAAATAGGATGGTTTTCCTCTCCGCATAAATGTATTAAAGTTCAATCTACGAATATATAATCAATATTTGTAAAATTGAGTCTACAAGAGTTACTTCCCTTGTACTGTTAACCAAAATCAGTGGTAGAACTGTTACCTATTTTGCCCATTTAAACCCCTGGCCTGATGTAAAACATTAGACCAAAACAGTCAAATGACACCGTTTCATCACAAATGATACCCACATTTTTTTAAATTCGGTACTATTTAAAACCCCTATCTACACACAAGTATGAATTTTAGGAGAAAAATAAAAATTAGCCCCAAAAGGTGTTTTTCACCCCTAAAACTCACTGGGGCTCAAGCCCCAGAATTTTCCCAGGGTCAAATATTACGTTTCCAGATGTATATCCATATCATCTTGCTTTTGGGTAATGGTCGGAAAAGATTCTACGTTCCGAAAAGTGCAATTTCTGACCTCCTGGGAATGCAATCAGAATTTTTATCAAAAATCCAAGAATGTTACATTTCTTTTCTTGAGCAGTTGTAACTTAATGCAAAATTTCAGAAAAATGTAACGTGTAGTTATTGAGAATTTTTTGAATAAACACACGAACAGACAAGGGTGAATTCTAAGGTCTAAATTCAACTAAGTTGATGGACTAAAAATGTTCCGAATATTTGATCTAGTTTCTTGCTCCAGATTAATTTGGCTAACAAAAAAATGTCTTCATTACCTGCGACACTCGTCCTTGTCTCCAAACTGAAAATGGATATTTTTTTTACGTTAAGTAAAGAAAAAGAAAAAAAAACTGTGATCTATATATTAATAGGATAACGTGTTATTTATTTTTTGTGACACGTTTACATCCAAGTGACTATCGTTTAATTGTTATGTACTTTCATTTCTTATAATAAATAATTTTGCCAAGAATTCTTCATAAGTTTTGGTTTCAGTTTCGATTATAGCTAAAGGCACTCAATTTGTATATATACATATATTTTTCTCTTCATAAGTTTTGGTTTCGGTTTAAGCTGTACTGAGACTAAAGCTGCTTTCAGGACTGCCGGAAACCACTGTAAAAGAGTAATAAAAAATGCAAGATAGCTATATGTTCAGTCCGTTAAATCCAAAGTAGCTGAGCAGCGGCTTGGTTACCACTAGTTTTGGCAAATAGCAAACAAGATCCTGAACAGAAGCGTGCGTTCTATCCCAACCATTATCAATGGACCTGAGGTTATCTCGTCAGCATCAGACAAGGCCAAACTATTTGCCAAGAACTTTGCAGCTAATTCTACCCTATGCGACCAAGGCCATCAACTCCCTGTATTTCCACCTATAACAGACAGCACGCTATGCAACATACAAATATCTGTGCACAAGGTTGCCAAGCTAATCAAAAATATTGATTCCAGTAAAGCAACTGGCCCTGACGGTATTCCAATTATAGTGTTTAAAAAGCTTCAAGAAGAACTTGCCCTCATACTTACAAAACTGTTTAAGTGTTGCCTTAAGGAGAAGTGCTTCCCAACATTTTGGAAAACCTCATCAGTATGCCTTGTATTTAAGAATTCTGGTGATAAGTCACTCCCTCTCAGTACAGACCAATAAGTCTCCTGTGTGTCATGAGTAAGCTGCTGGAATCCATATTAAATAAAGAAGTATTGAACCACCTCAGCAGAAATAACTTTCTTAGTGACATGCAATACGGTTTCCGTTCTGCAACATCTACAGCAGATGTGCTAACGGTTATATCTCATAGGATTAATGAATCTCTCAACAAAGGCTTCCTTTCTAGGGCAATTGCTCTTGACATATCAAAGGCCTTCGATAAAATATGGTATAAACGCCTATTTCACAAGATTTCCAGCTACAGTATAACTGGAAATGTTTTCTCAATCATTAAATCATTTCTCTCTGATAGGCTCATAACAGTAGTGGTTGATGGGCAGAAATCAGAGGCCCACAGTATTAATGCTGGAGTCCCTCAAGGGTCCATCCTGGGCCCAACTCTCTTCCTGATCTACATCAATGAACTTTTTCGAATCTATGTGTACAGTAATACAAACCCAATTAAATAGCACACTGATAACGGATGTACGAGTAATAGATCCAATATTTCTACATTAGAAAGCACTGAAGAATTAATGATAGGATGGATAATTTTATGAACCGAATTCTATGTTAAATGACTTTTTTTTTAAGCTATTTGGATAGCTACATGTCATCTATATTTCTCCCCTACCCCTCTTCTTCTCTTTCCTTTCCTTTTTTTCTCCCCCTCTCACTCTTCCCCTCCCCATCTATACCCAGCAGTTCAAATCTTGGTTTTTGATGCCCATTTGTAATTTTTAAAAATCTTTTATTTTGCCTTTAATTATATGAAGAGATCGGCAAGTTAATATTATTGCCCTGTCCATCGAAACAATTTGTAATGATTTAATCAAAAAAAAAAAACCCTGAGGTTTAAATAATAAAAGCATATTTAGCTCTACTAATGTATTGAGCACTTCCCCCCCCCTTTTTTTTTTTACCAAATATACCTCCTAATATCTTGAGCAAATTAACCATATTCAAACATCAATTTGGCATAAAGCACTCATTCTAAGTCAATGGCCAATAAATTTTGCTCGTTTTCAATGTGCTATAAAGTCTAATGAAAGATATTGTTTACTGCAAGTGCAATTCGCCTCTGCTTTTCTTCCTCTTCTTCGGCAGCTCGTGCTTCATCTCTTCGAACTCTTTCGATGTTTTTCTTGGTACGAACATGCCAACTGTAAAAGAAATAAATAAATAAAACACTAATAAAAATTTAATAAACTCAAAAAAATTAAAGAAAAAAAAAGAACAATTTAATAAACTGAAAAAATCAAATTAAAACAAATAAGAAACATTAAATAAACCCCAAACAAATTAAATTAAAAAATAAGAACAATTAAATAAACCCCAAACAAATTAAATTAAAAAATAAGAACAATTAAATAAACCCCAAACAAATTAAATTAAAAAATAAGAACAATTAAATAAACCCCAAACAAATTAAATTAAAAAATAAGAACAATTAAATAAACCCCAAACAAATCAAATTAAAAAATAAGAAACATTAAATAAACTGCTTTTCTTCCTCTTCTTCGGCAATCATAAGATGGATAATTTTATAAACCGAATTCTATGTTAAATGACTTTTTTTTTTTTTTTTTTTTTTTTTTTTTTAAAGCTATTTGGTTGGTTGGTTTTTGTTTTACGGCATATCAATCCTTTTCGGGGTATTTAATGCCGAATCCAAAGATTTTGATGAAAAAAATTTTAATAGAATATATTTGTTGTTTTCAAGTCGGTTTCTATTTAACCCATAGTTGGAACCCTAACAGGTACTACCACTCCGGGTCAGAGTGGACCTGAGAGCAATGGTAATAAAAGGGTGGCTCCACACTCCCCAAAGCCCAGAAGCTGGGGCCTCACCACTGGATATAGTTTATGGTAGGCACCGCCAAAACTGGGGGGGGGGGGTTAGTACTTTTTGACGGACCGTCTTTTTAAAAATCTACAAAAAATCAGATAATTATCCGATCAATACGAAATTTTCAGCGATTATTAGGAGAAGAATGAACTTTATAACAGTGTACTTATTTTTCATAAACGATATATATATATATATATATATATATTATTTTGCTTACAACCCCCCCCTTGTTTTGAAGTGGGAACAAATATGCTTAAAATAATCATCTGAAACTGAACAAAACATAGTGTTGTTGTAAGGGACAGAATTATAGATTAAAAAAAAGAAAAAAAAAATGTTTGCATACCTTATTTTGACGTCTGAATATCTGAACTTTGATTGTGTTTAATTATCCCGCTTTTGAGTTTTGAAGTGTGAAATTCGGTGAATATGTTAAGTAAAATAATTAAAGTTAAACAAAACAAAAAAAAAATTTTTTTTTAATATTTATACGAAAAAAGCCATTTTAAAATTTTTGATAAATAAATTAACAATTTTTTTTTTAGCGAGCCGAATAATGCATGACCATTATTAAACAGGGCATGCTTTGAATAATCGATACAAAAAAAAAATTTGATAAATATTGTGCCCTTTGTGTTAAAAATAGCATAATTTTTTCGATCCCGTTTTAAAACGTTTGCCGCCTTTCGACTACGGTGGACCAAACGCGCTGAAATAATTTTTTTTTATTCTGCTTTAAATTGCCCCCCCCCCATTTTGGGGAGCCTGGCCCCCACACACATACACATTAAAAACCAAACTCATACAAATGGTCACCCATCTGGTACTGGCCAGCCTCAGCTTAATAATACATTGAAATTTTTGTCACTGAAAAATAAGTTTTTTTGGCCTGTTTGGTCTTCCATAGTTTTCTTCTTATAAAACGTAAACAGAGTCGATCTAGACTCTACATCGACGCGAAATATCTGGTTAGCTATATGAATAAGTGGAATTATTTGAAATTCAGGTACTTATATTATAATATTTTTGAATATTCTATTAGAAAATCATCCTAAATCTTAGTTAGACAATAAATAGATAAATTAATTATTTCAAAAACCTTTTTTTTTTTTTAAATATTTATGTACGTTTTTTGTGCAAGACAAAAAATGCCAATTGTTAACTTTTTGGGAAAATTTAACATTTAAAATTTAATTAAAAATAATAGAAAAAGTTTTACATTATTCTGTTTTCTATATGATAAAATTCAGGGTTTTATCTTTCTGGGAAAAAAAAGTTACTCAGAAATAATGGATTTTAATAAATGTGATTTAGTTTTAAAAAACAACAACAACTTGATTTTGCGGCCATTTTTGGCGGTGCCTAGTTTAAGGTCATATCCAGGACCCTCATTGAGGGACTTTTACCCTCTGCAGGGGGGCAGTCGGTGTATCCTAATGCCCCACCGACAGGGCCGTAAAAGCTATTTGGATAACTACATGTAATCTATATTTCTCCCCCACCCCTCTTCCTCTCTTTCCTTTCCCCCTCTCACTCTTCCCCTCCACCTCTCTTTCCTTTCCTTCTTTTCCCCTCTCACTCTTCCCCTCCCCTCCTCTATATCCAGCACTTCCAATCTTGGTTTCTGATGCTCATTTGTAATTTTTAAGAATCTTTTATTTTTGCTTGAATTATTTGAAGAGATCGGCACGTTAATATTTTATTTATTCATTTATTAATTCAATTTTCATCCCAATGACTTGTTAAATCAATCATTAAGAGGAAAAGGTGATCAATAAAGGAATTTATTAATCAATTTTATCGAAAACTCTGCTACCGTTTATCAAGAATCTTTTTAATTTCATTTTTTGTTGTTTATCGTTTTGTTTTCGGAGGGAGATATAGTTTTTAACACCTCCTCTCTCTCTCTCTCTCTCTCTCTCTCTCTCTCTCTCTCTCTCTCTCTCTCTCTCTCTCTCTCTCTCTCTCTCTCTCTCCCCCCCTCTCTCTCTCCCCTCTCTCTCTCTCCCCTCTCCCCTCTCTCTCTCCCCTCTCTCTCTCTCCCCCTCTCTCTCTCCCCCCTCTCTCTCTCTCTCTCCATCTCTAAATTATATTTTAAAAATATTAAAATTCTTTTAGAGGATGGGGGCTCTTTTAAAAACCAATTTTTTTTTTTTTTTTTTTTTACTGAATAAACGCTTCAAAATAAATTAAACCACTAACAACTTAGCCAGCTAGGTATGAAAATCTATTTTGCCCTTTTAAAAACAACAGTAAATAAGTATAAATATTTTTAAAAATATGCGGTCTGTAGTCTCATTTTTGAACAAAATAAACGCTTTAAAATAAGTGAAACCACTAACAACTTAGTCAGTTATGTAGAAAATGGACACTTATTAGAAAATCGATTTTATTTTTTTAAAAACAACAGTAAACAAGTAAAAATATTTTTTTTAAAAATGTTATGGGGGGGTGTAATCTCTTTTAAAAACAATATCTCCTTCAAGAATGGTTATAAAATGTGTTTTCAATCAATATTTAATCAAAAAGGGACGAGTTTTCCTAAATTCGTATTTCGTTATTGGGCCTCACTCGTGTACGTCCGCCAATAAAGGTTTTGGTTTTCAAATATTTTTCTTAGAAAAAAAGGTAAATTTATACAAATACCGTGACAGCGAATTAGTAGAAAAAAATGTACCCTAACCCAGTTTTCAGATTCGTGTTCAGCACACCGAAACGTAACAGAATACTACGTAAAAGATTTTACTAATTCGCTGTCACGGTGTTTGTATAATAATACCGAAAAAAAATACTTGTTTGTTAATTTGTCGTGTTATTTGGCCAAGAAAAATATTGGAGTTTATTTTCGTTTCATTTTTAGTGAATTTTATTCAAGTATGCGTGAAAAAAAAAATTAACAATTGTATTTCATTTTAGTAAGAAACAACACCCACACACACACATATATATAGGTACTTCGAACGCACACCACAGATTTACTCCCCCCTCCCATATGTAACGCGATGTAACTAATTTAATTGCCGCCAAAGAATACAATGCCTAATACAACTTTCTATATCTCGATAACTACTTATTTCTGCAAAATTTTAATGCGATTTTCGTATTCAGCATAGTCGAAAACTTATAAAAGTCATCATTTAAAAGAAAATTGCGGAGGTGGAACTAATCTGAAAATTTACCATATGGAAAGATAAATTTTGAAAAAATATTAAATAGCATTTTAGAGTGGAAGATCATTTTCCTATATAAATTTAATGTAAAGTGATCACCCACTTCCAGGCCACTAAGCGTTTAACGATGTCACTAGGTTTCAATAAATATACAAAGGAAATATTTTTCCTGACAAAAGGAGGTTGGACCTGTAAATTCAGCCTTGTCTGTTTGTCCGCACTTTTCTCAATAACTACACCTTGGAATTTTTGGTAATTTTGCGCAAACATTAAACATGATATGAGTAAAAAAATAACTGAACAGATTTTCCGGGAAAACTCCAGTTGCTCCCTTAGGGATGCCTTTCATGTTAAAATGGCTAAAATTGACACTTCTGTGTTTATTAAAAAAATTGATGCCTTGGATTTTTATAAAACTTTCTGAAAAGTTGTAACTAACTGATTTCTATATAATTTTGTTTGTCTATACTTTGCGATAACTCCATTTTTGGGGACTATTTTACCATATTTGTCCAAAATTTTCTGTGTATTTATTAGCAGTTTTGCATGGTGCTAAACCCAAATTTAAATATGTTAAGGCCTTGGGGACTTTTGGGCTAAATGGGGGGGACGCAAATAATGGACTTAGTCATTTCCTTTTTTGCATGGTGCTGAACTCAATTTTACATATGCTAAGGCCTAAAACTGCACGGTTTGTTCATTTTCACCAAGATTTGACGTCCCCTGAGGACTTTTGAGGCTAAATTGGGGGGGGGGGGTCAAATGCTGAACTTAGTCATTTTTTATGCCTCGTTCACTGTGCACTTGCGGGGGACCATGCATGCTTCACTTGTTTTTAGGTGTTCTATCCTCCCCTCCCCTATATTTCATGTTATGAAAACTAAACAAAATAAATGTAGGTTGATAAAAATTTCAACATTTTTTAAAGCTGAAAAGATATATATAATTTTAATTTATATAGACAAATATTACATAGTCACTACACTGAATATGCTAATGTTTTGGACAATTGGTTGGCAAAACCCAAAAGTCCTCGGTGGGCGACATAATAAGGCATGTATCACTGAAGACGATTGGTTCTTAAATAGAAGAAGAAAAAATGTATTTTTTCATGAAAATAAAATAAAATTAAGGGGTGATAGAGATTAAGTGACATTTTAGACTCCAAATATAGAAAGCGATAGGGGGAAAGAAGAGAGCGTGAAGACTTAACCAGATAAAACTATGGATAAAAAGAAAGAGAAAAATAAAAGGAAGATAAAAAAGAGAGAGACAAAGACAAAAGGAAAAAGAAAAAGGAACCAAGAATAAAAAGGGAAAAAAGGGGTTAGCCTGATTACAATATTTGAAATCCTTTAAAAGAAAAAGAAGAAAAAAGAGATTAGCGTGATTACAATGTCATAAGAAATGGGAGAGGAGTGGACACATTTGAAATCATTTCTAAATAAGGTAGGGAATGAGTAAAAAAAAAAACACTGGAGTTATGTCCACCAGTGAACATTAAGAAAGAAAGAAAGAGATCGGCTCAAGGGGGAGGGGCGGATAAAAATATATTAGGTTTGGAGTTACTAGACAGGCAGACACATATACACTTATTTACCAAAGCAAACGTGTTCGTATGTGTGTGTGTATATATAAATATATATACACACACACACACACACACACACTTACATACATATATACATATATATAATTATTTCCACAGCCCAAAGAACGCCGCAGCCCACAAGAGCCATGCCAGCCAACGAACCAGAAGTCTAAGACTCAAGTTTCGCCCTCATTTGGGCTCATCAGTCAGACATATCCGCACCCGGGATTTGAAACCCGAGCCTTCTGCATGCGAGGCAAGCACTCTACCAACTTCTGAAAATTATATATATATATATATATATATAAATTTTTTTGTTTATTTTAGAACCAGCCATTTTCAGTGACACATAAGCCATATTACGTCACCTGATGAGGACTTTTGGTTGTAGTCAACCAATTGTCGGAAACATTAGCATGTGCAGTGTGACGACTATGTAATATTTGTCTATATAAATAAAAAATAATATATTTTGCTCTTTTTTATTGAGCACTCTTAATAACCTCATTTTAATTCATGAGTCTTCTCTCTTGAACACCTTCAACTTATATATATATATATATATATATATATATATCATCTTGCCTCATGGTCGGGCCACCGGCGACTAAACTGGTTTCCCCACCAGACTTGTTTGGTGAGGAGGGTGTCTAGTCTCCCTGAAGGATTAAAAACAAGATCTTCTAAAGGACGAATAAACCTTTTTTCGGGGTCAACGGCCAACTAGCACCATATGTGTTTGTGTGTATGTATGTGTGTGTTGGGGTGGAGAGGGCTCCTGTAAGCCTTGGTGAAGGCAACCTTTCTAGGAGAGGCAAATCTCTGATTTAAAAAACCATAAAGCGGGAGACCAGTACTCGCATTAAGCTGGTCTGTAGTTTAACTTGTTGTTGGCTATCTTGCTCTTGCTTATTGCTGGATCTCAACATTTTGAACCGAGAGAGAGATTTAGCTGTCGTACAAAGCTAAGACTCTGTAACATCATCTGTGTATAGATACTCCCTCAGGCATTTGTCTATAGAAATAGTCCTGTGGTTATGGAGAAGTTGTGACGCGTGGAGACTTGAAATGCTGGAAGCATGTAATAATTGATTTCAATGACCGTCTTCAGTGTCATGCCTGCTTGAGCATGTGAATTCACCAGTAGGACTAAAAAAAAAAAAAAAAAGTAATTTTTGGGCTCATGGACTTTAATGTCTGAGGGAGTGGCACTCGTCTGACAAGACGTTGCAATCATCATATATATATACAAAAAGCATAGAAAGTATATCTAGAACACATGAACGGAGAAAAAAAGGCCAAAGACCCTAGTGTTTTGGATGTGATGTTTTGAATATAATAAACTAGTTATGACCAAAGTTTCATTTCATTCGGAAAAAACACTAAGAAACGGGGCCTAATTATAGTTGGGGCCCGTTTTTTTTTTTTTTTTTTTGCATAAGTGAAAATGTGGGTGTGTGCGTCTGTGTACATTTCTCTACCAAACTACTCTGTCAATTTTCAGTCTACAGACTCGAGATTTGACATAAGGGGTATTGAGATTTGGGGAAATCTTTTTTAATCAGTTTTCGGCCACAAATTTGGCTGTCAAGGGGTCAAAGTTCAACGATTTGACCTTCGAACACTCTACCAAACTCCTCCACTAATTTTGGGTCTAAACGCTTGAAATTTTAAATGTAGGTTACTTGGACATGGATCAGACTTTTTAATTTGATTTGAGCCCCCAAAAATAAATGTTCAGGGGTCTAAATTGGAGTCAGATTTTAAAAAAAATTTGACCTTTGCTGTCTCTACCAAATTACTCAGCCAATTTCTGGTCTAAAAATTTGAAATTTTACATAAAGTGTATTCAGAGATAGGGAAAGCTTTTTAATCAGTTTGATTAAAAGTTGATCTTTGCAAACTCTGCCAAACTCCTCCGCCAATTTTGGGTCTAAACACTTGAAATTTTAGATGTAGGTTACTTGGACATGTACCAAACTTTTTAATTTTATTTGAGCCCAAAACAATAAATGTTAAGGAGTCAAAATTGGGGTCAAAGTTAAAAAAAATTTGACGTCTGCAGTCACTACCAACTTTTCTCAATGGTAGTTAAGGACGCCTATTATACAGAAAGGCATTACCGTACATATTCGCACTTTTTGATATATACATATGCACATAAAGTTATGAAGGGCCGAGCAAAGCTGGGCGGAATGCTAGTATACATATAATCCTGTTATTTATTTCACTTACCTTAAGTTGTAAATACGAGCTTGGCCTTCGGGACAAGATCAAAGTGTAGTATCAGGCCGCGGGGAGAATCTGCCTACATGAAAGAGTGCCGAGCTGTGCTAAAACGACTACCAAAGTCCAGTGACCTTGTGACTGCTACCCGTAGGGAACTCCACAGGGATCTAGTGAAGGGGGCCGCTGACGACCCGCTATGCGGGCGTTTGGGGTGGCAGCAGAATGAGATCCGCTCCACGTGGAGCTGGGCGCCAGGTTCGAGTCATCTGAACAATTCGGAGTTCTCTCTGACCTGGCGATTGGCCCGAAATGCACTTCCACTCAACAACATACAATGCAGTTCCGGGTTTTTGGAGTCGCCTGATTGTCCCCGTTGTGGGACAACGGCCGTAGAAACTACGGATCACGCTTTCTTCGATTGCTGCGAACTCCGCCAGTACTGGTCGTATGTCAGTGGAGTGACGGCTCGCATCGATCCTGAGCATCCTCGCCCAATTACTGTATCCAATGTTGTGGACAACGTGAGGCCGCCGTGGGACCGGGAAAGACAAATGGTCTACGTTACGATCCTGGCCGTGGCGAGAATGGTGATTTGGACGTCGCGTCTGCAAGGTTGCCGGGGGGTGTTGTCTTTTTCTGATCAAGATCTGATCGCTTTCTTTAAACACCAACTACGGGTGAAGATCAGATGTGATAGAAGAAGGCTGCATCGCGCGGCATTTGACAGAAGATGGATATATGTGGCAAGTCTGTGTGTACGAAGAGGAGCCAAATTTGAATATGTGTTCCCCGCTTAGGTGTGGAACGCGCAGTTCTGTAAA
Source organism: Euprymna scolopes (assembly GCF_053919585.1). Lineage (NCBI taxonomy): Eukaryota > Metazoa > Mollusca > Cephalopoda > Sepiida > Sepiolidae > Euprymna > Euprymna scolopes. The sequence goes on along the minus strand of NC_136526.1, from coordinate 2,006,669 downwards.
GTAAAATTAAACAAGTAGCCTCTCAGCTAGCTGAGTGTGTGTTCCATCCCTCCCCGATTAGGAAGCCTCCAAGATCCCCATCCCCTCTTACCTGCAATTTTTGTTTTCACCCCTTCCTCTAAATCTTGGAGAAAAAGAAATACAAACTAACCTCCATCCCTTACTCATAAAAATTTCTTTTCTCCATTCACCCCCATCTAGAGGGCATCCCAACCTAGAGACTGACCCGCAGAAGCGAGGTTCCTTTTACAAACCTAGTGGAACGGGCAGTCTATCAACTAGACGGGGTTGGGAGGGTCCTACTAATCACCTTTTGTTTTTTCTTCCCCCGCCCTCGACACAAATGAATTATTGTACCATTTTATTGTTATCTTTTTCGTTTTTACACGTCAATAAAAAATGTTTTAAAAATTGGGAGTTAAGTAGGACGTCCCCAAATATGAAAGGGTGAATGCGGTATTATGGTGAAAGAAGATACTAGCTGGGAGAAACTTCTGACTTTGTTTAGTTCTGGAGTGACAATGATGACCAACGACCCCCAAAATCCCCCCTTTTGAGTTGGCCATGTGCCTAAGTTTTTTGTTCATCGTTAATTTTGACTGTATTTTTTTAACATGAATAAAAGATTTAATATCTCAAAGTGTAGTATCTGTTCTGCAGATGCTGCACTTCTATTTCTTGTTCTCTTTCGTTGGAGGAGAAATCCTTCACGACTGAGACAATTTTTATTTTTGTACTTTTTCTCCACGTTAAAAAAACGACCCTGGTGTCTAACTCTGTCCCGTGGGGAGGCATAGTAAATAGGTACCTTAAGTTGTAAATAAAATTGGACATAAAATCAATATTATGTTAAAAAAAATAAACGCTTTTCTTAATAATTTTTTTTTCTCGGTAATATAATTATTTGAATTAAAACAGAAAAACATAATTCTAAAAAATAATTATTTTTAAAAAGCTTCAAATGATATTAAATTAAAATATTTCGCGATATGAAGTTTAAACAAAGATTTTTTTATAACAGGTTTCCGATATTAAAAAAATATATGCATATAATAAAATGTGACTCTTGCGATAATAAAAATTGCAAATTAAAAATCGACCTAAAATCAATTCGTTTTGATTTTATTATTTAAACTAGCAAGAAGACCCGACGTTGCCTGGGATTGACTGACGATCAATGAATGTTTCACACTCCCATATTTTTAATGTCATCGAAATCGATGCAATCGCCCATTTTTCAATCTAATCGATTGCTTACTCTAGTTGGGGACCCTTCGTGGTGCATGAAGAGGAACCTTCACATACCTCTCTGCAATAACTTAGTCCACAATATATTGCAGTCTACATTGCACTGTAGAGAACCTACTGTTGATTTTTATTTATTTACGGACTATTATCCTCATTTTTATAGTTGTTTCATGACGTTTCGGTCAACTATTTCTCTAGCTTGATCAGGTTGTTAATCGTGACGGGATAGGAAACAAATAGTTGGCCAAAATGTCGTGAAACAACAACTATAAAAATCAGGATAACAGTCCGCAAATAAATAAATAAAAATACAAATTACTCATTTCAAATGAATCCAATAATTAAATAAACCGTTGATTTTTTTTTTTTTTTTTTTTTTACATGGTGGTCACCACTTATCAAGGCCCGGAAGCCACTCAGGGATAAGGGTTATTGCAAGTACAGTACATTAGTGTGGAGATTTAATGAAGTGTTTACTTAAAGGGGCGGTTCATTAGGAATTTGTTAACGTTGGACTTGCAGATATCCAGGTTGTAGTCAGGTGGGAAGCAGGCAGACGGAACAGAATTCTACAGGCCTGCAGTTCTAAGAAAGAAGCTTTGTTCTCTCTCTCTCTCTCTCATATATATATATATATATATATATATATAAGCCTGACGAATCCTATAGTTGGATGAAACACAGAATATTCAGTGTAGCTTAATCGCCATATATATTTTATAAATTACTAACTAGCTCTACCTACGTATTGAGCACTTTTGAAGTAAATACTTAAAGTTTACGCATAAATCTATACTTTCATATATTAAATTTATGTGAATAAATGAAGTAGTTAAATATATATATATATATATATATATGATTATTACAATGATAATTTTAATACCTACACATTGACAACATTTCAGCCAACTATTCC
>NC_136526.1:1959502-1994502 GCF_053919585.1 Euprymna scolopes | reverse complement strand
GCGCCATAAACAAATACACGCGTGTAAAAAAGATGGCCGCCAAAGATTACAATGTATAATACAACTTTTTATATCTTGATAACTACTAATTTCTGCAAAATTTCAATGCGATTTTCGTATTCAGCACAGTCGAAAACCTTTACACGTCGTCATTTAAAAGTCAATTGAGGAGGTGGACCTAATCTAAAAATTTACCAATAATTTTCCATCCCGTATGCCTCCCGATACATTGTTTCGTCAACATGCGACCATTTTATATCTTATATTTTTATATATTATATATAAGACACTTCCGTATTTAGAAAAAAAAAAAATGAGTGACCGATTTACCAGAAGGTGGTAACTAAAAAGTGAGTACTCCTTTCAAATGTTAAATGATTTTTTTGTTTTTTTTTTCATAATCTGGTTAGTGTTCAATCAATAATAATCCAGTGAAAAAATTTCAAAAAACTTATCAGTATCGAAATTCGTATGGGGGTGATGGTTGTATAACTCCGCCACGTAAGTAAATAAATAAAACATGTTACGTGTGCATGCGTTAGCCTTGACTGGGGGGGGGGGACTAAGGGAACGACCATTAAATAATTCTGCGGGTTGCCATGGAACTCAACGCTCAAGGAGTACCAAAAAAGTTTTCATGATATGAAGAAATTTTTTTTCAAAAATGAGTGATCACTTTTCCATGTAAATTTAACTTAAAATGAGCTCCCACTTTCTGGCCACCTGAGGAAGGGGCATTTATTTTCGTGTTTATTGGCTTAAAGGCTTTTTGACAAGGCAGTTTGTATGCGAGTGCATATTTAATAGTTTTCGTCTATGCTCACGCGTAGCATAAACAAAGGCTACGTCTGTGAAATGGAAAATAGTCCCAGAGTTCAGGGGTTATTACCATGCAAAAGAAATCAAATAAAAAAACTTTTTAGCCAAGAAACACACAGAAAAATGCCCCTCTCTCAGATGGCCAGAAAGTGGGTGCTCATTCTAAGTTAAATTTACATTGAAAAGTGATCACCCACTTTTCGAAAAAGTAATTTCATGAATATCATGAAAACTTTCTTTTTGCTACGGAAACTGTTTGCAGATTCGTTTTTAGCACACCGAAATCTACAATAAAACATTTTGTTATATACGAACGTGAAATGGGTCTTAAAATAAAATAATACCGGATTTTTGGAGCAGATTTGCCGTTTAGTTGTACCAATATCCTCAAACCAGGTAATTACTAAAAGGGACTCTTAAAATCGAGCAAAAGTTTAAAACCACCGATTATATGCCAGCCTACGTCATGGTAAGATATATTGAGTGAGTTCCTAACCGTATTTTGTATATTTTTAGTTTAAACTCATTTTCCCAAAATTTCCCCAAACTTAACGTGTTCGATACAGTCTCCCGCCATTTGTATTTTTCAGATATACCGATAAACATTGAATGTTTTTGAACCGATTATACATTACATAAAAACACTAAAATCTTATCCAGTTAGGTAGAACATTTACGTTTCTTGCCTTTGATAACATTTATTTGTTATATGTTTATATTTTGACAACTTCTTTATATCTGTGTTTAGTAACACAAACCCTTTTCATTTAATGTAACGTTTAGTCGCTCGAAAAACAGTGTTTATCGGTGTATTTGAAAGCTACAAATGGTGGAGGACACTGTTGATTACTTTGTTAGAGAAAGTGAGTTAAAACTAAAAAACTATACAAAATACTGTCAGAAACCCACCGATTATGCCAGCCTATGTCATGGTAACATATATTCGGTGGGTTTCAGACACTGTTTTGTATAGTTTTTAGTTTTTAACTTACTTTCCCAAACTTAACGTATTCAACAGAGTCCGCGACCATTTCTGTTTTTCGAGCCGATTAAACATTTTACATTACATAAAAACACTAAACAATTATCCAATTAGGTAGAAACGTAACTTACCTTTGCTTTCACTTATTTGTTTTTGGACAACTTTTTCGAATCTGTGTATAGTAAACCATGTGCCTTGTTTGGGGTGAAAATTGAATAAAAAAAAAAATAAATAAATAAATTAAAAAAAAATATATTTGGGTGATGGGGGGGGGACCATCACCCAAATATTGTTATTTTTTTTTTTATTTATTTATTTTTTTTTTTATTCAATTTTCACCCCAAACAAGGCACAGTGCCACTTTGAAGCAGGGGGCTACTATTAGGGACTTAATTGGCGGGGTCATTATGAAGGGAGATGAGTAGAAAGATGTTTGTTAACATTACACTTGAACTTCTGCATATCAGTGCAGTTGGGAAAGCAGAATCCCAGAAGGGAGTTCCAAAGACCTGCAGTTCTGGGGAAGAAACTATTGGAGTAAAAGGCTTTCTTGCACCTAGGGATCTCTACTGTAAAGGGATGAGACTTAGTGGCTTGTCGGGTTTGTCGGGGGTAGTTACGTCGGGAAGATACAAGTGTTTGCAGTTCGTCAGAGCATTCACCATTAAAGTATTTGTAGAACAGGCAGAGGGATGCAACATCTCGTCGATGGGACAGAGGCTGAAGCCTAGATGACAGTTCAGGACCTATCAGGTTGGCGACTCTCTTTTGAACCCTGTCCAGGAGCGAGAGACAAGCAGCAGATGCACCAGCCCAGATGTGATAACAGTACTCCATACATGGGCGAATGGTGGCCTTATAGAGGTATACTGTCAGGCAGGCATAAGTAGTTTTCTAGCACGGTAGAGGGAGCCAACCTTCCTTGCAGCAGCCTTGGCAATGCTCTCAATGTATCTATTCCAGTTCATATTCCCTGCAAACGTTACGCCGAGGAGTTTAAAAGAAGTAATCTCAGGCAATGTGTTCTTGGCCATTGCTATTAGTGGTAGAGAAGGTTTCTTGTAGTTATTGAAGGAAACAAGCTTAGTCTTAGCAGCATTGAATGTGACCAACCATTTTTGTCGCCATTCCACTACAGATTGGAGGTCATCCTCTAGTGTTTCTGTTATAGAGAGTGGTGTCATCGGCAAATATACCCATCTCCAAAACAATTTTATCAGGGAGGTCATTTATGAATATCAGGAATAATAGAGGTCCAAGGATAGACCCCTGAGGTACTCCCGCATTTGTCATATTGTTTGGATGTACGACCGTCGAGAACAACTTTCATTTTTCTATTATTTAAGAAGGATTTAATTACATTATGAATTCTTCCAGTGATTCCATATGATCTAATTTTCCTTAGAAGAATTTTTGTATACAGAAAACAACAACAAAAAAAAATATTTAGCTTTTCAACATTTTTGCTACGTTTGGCTTCATCCACTGATTGTTGGTCGAGTCTAAACCATGAATGATTAACAGAAACTCCCGAGGATCCAGATCAAATTCTGCAGGAGTACCATTTTTTTCATTTTCGCCTTCTTTTTCACTTTTTGCAGTGGATTGCTGTACTAATATAAGAAACATGCATTTTCTCTTTTTTTAAAAATTTTTCCATTACACCAAGTTGAGCCACTGCAACGTGTGGCAGGGTACAGCTAGTATATATATATATATATATATATACATATAAACTTGAGTTGGTCAGCTATATCCGAAACCAAAATTCATGAAGAATTCTTGATAAAATCATTTATAAATAAATAAATGACTGGAGTGCCATCAGCTATAACCGAAACCAAACTTATGGAGAATTCTTGGTAAAATTATTTATTACAAATAAATGGAAGTCCACAACAATTAAATGACAGTCACTCGGATGTAAGCGTGGCACACAAAATAAATAACACACACGCTATCGTATTAATATATAGATTAGTTTCATCCCAAACAAAGCACAGTGCCACTTTGATGTAGGGGGCTACTACCTGGGACATAATTTGTAGGGTTACTATGAAGGGAGTTGAGCAACAAGATGTCTGTTCACATTACACTTGAACTCTTGCATGTCAGGGAGGCAGGAACCCGGAAGGGAATTCCAAAGTGTAGCAGTTCTAGGGAAAAAACTAGAGTGGAAGGCTTTCTGGATTTCTACTGTGTAGGGGTGGGATTTTGCTGCTTGACGTGTTTTTCGAGTGTATTTACATCGAGGTGTAGGGGGGGGTGACAAGGGCTTGTAGTTCATCAGAGCACCTACCAGACTCTTTTTTTGAACCCTGTGGCAACAACACTCTATACATGGGCAAATGGTGGCCTTGTAGAGGTCCAGGATGGTTTCAGGCGTAAGTAGCTTTCTAGCACGGTAGAGAGAGCCCACCCTTGCAGGAGGCTTGGCAATGCCCTCAATGTATTCGTTTTTGCCATGAATGTTAAGCCGATGAGTCTGAATGAAGTAGTTTCAGATAATGTACCGTTAGCCGCTAATGGTGCATAAAACGAGACCCTAAGTTTCGAAGATGGTGGCAGGTCTGTCAATTGAAGTATGGCAGCACAAAATTGATACAATACTTCTGCTATGCTTCAAAACTGCTAACTTATATATTTTCTACATATTTTATATATATATATATATATATATATATTAAGTAAAGTGATTTTCAATTTAAAAATTTAAAAAGAAATTTTAAAATTTAAAAATCAAATTTTAATTAAATTAAAAATCAGTTTCATAAGAAGGAACAACAACAAAGTCAATTATCTGTACGATCGTTTCGGAAATCCGTACTTTTTATTTGTGGTATTTGTGATTTCCGAAACGATCGTACAGATAATTGACTTTGTTGTTGTTCCTTCTTATGAAACTGATTTTTAATTTAATTAAAATTTGATTTTTAAATTTTAAAATTTCTTTTTAAATTTTTAAATTTTAAAATTTCTTTTTAAATTTTTAAATTGAAAATCACTTTACTTAATATTGAATTAGCTCTAGGACATTTAACTATCGAGCTTATTATATATCTAAATTACAACGAGCATTTCCTGTATTTTAATTAAACTAGTAATTTCACTGTTATATTAAAATACACTTAGCTCTTTAGACTATTATTCTAATTTCCTTTAAATATATATATATATTAGACGATTCCAAACTTTTTCTTGATTCTAAATTTCTGATTTCTAATTTTGATTCTTTTAATATTTATAAATATTTAACAAGAGATCTGTTTTTTTTGTTTTTTTTGTTTTTTTCTTAAATTATCAAATTTTTATATAAATCCCAGGATGCTAAATGATTACAAAGGCAATAGGCAATTTATGAATGACCAATAAATACAATAAATTAAACTCTGCTAATCAATATTAAATCTGCAAATGAGATTTATGACTCATTCTGTGGCCCTTCTCAGTCTTATGTTGTAAAAAAAAAACAATTTGTGCTTGTTTCATTTTTTATTTAAAAATTCTAAAAAAATCGTTTTGGAATTGGAAGTTAGATTATAATTTTACGATGTTGATTCTGATAACGTAAAAGTTCCAATCTTTCCGATTTCCGATTCTTGATTCCGATTAATCGTCCTAACCCTAATTTATATATTTTATACTTATTACTCATTCTCACAAGTTTTACAACTGGTTGCTGATTTTGACTAACAGTACAGGCGCCCTAACTCTTATAATATTGTGATGGTTTTCATGTCATGCTTATTTTCTTTCTTGGCCACTGTGGTCTTGTCGGGGATTGTGGGGAGTTTAGCAGTGAGATGGCTGTTTGAATTACATGTAACTAGTCTAGGCCAGTTTTGACATTTCTGGCATTTCTGCTGATTTCGACTAACAGTACAGGATTCCTAACTCTTATGTACCACTTCTCTATCATTATTTGTATTGGGATGGTTGTCGTGTTCGTTTTCTTTCTAGGTAGTAGTTACCTGCATGTAAATTTTTGTATTTCCAACAGAGTGTGTCGAAAACCTTTGCGATTATTTTGATAAGAATGGCAGCACAATTGCCCTGAAGAACCTTTCAAAAATGAAATTCTTCTCAAATAAGAAAGACTTGAACCTGGTTTTATACGCAATGTCTGAAATGAAGATTCTTCAGAAAACTGCAGAGCAACCACCACATTGGGAAAAAGTATCGGGAGCTCAATTAACAGGTGAATATATATCTTTTTTACAATTCTGAATTTTTGATTGATTGTATTTCATCTTCGTGTTATTTTCACAGCTTTCTTCAGCTGTATTTTGTCGAACTCGGGAATCCATCCGGTGAATTTGGCTTAAAAAAGAAAAAAAAACAACGGCTTCCAGCATATTTCTCAAGTGTTGCATTACCTTCCCCGAAATAACATCTTCCAACAGATATTATGCATTATAATATATGTGTAACATTAATCATTTTTTTATGATTTATTAACATTTTATATGAAAACAATGTGTAATATTTATTATTAACATTTTATATGAAAACAATGTGTAATATTTATTAACATTTTATATGAAAACAATGTGTAATATTTATTAACATTTTATATGAAAACAATGTGTAATATTTATTAACATTTTATATGAAAACAATGTGTAATATTTATTAACATTTTATATGAAAACAATGTGTAATATTTATTAACATTTTATATGAAAACAATGTGTAATATTTATTAACATTTTATATGAAAACAATGTGTAATATTTATTATTAACATTTTATATGAAAACAATGTGTAATATTTATTATTAACATTTTATATGAAAACAATGTGTAATATTTATTATTTATTAACATTTTATATGAAAACAATGTGTAATATTTATTATTTATTAACATTTTATATGAAAACAATGTGTAATATTTATTAACATTTTATATGAAAACAATGTGTAATATTTATTTATTATTAACATTTTACATGAAAACAATGTGTAATATTTATTTATTATTAACATTTTACATGAAAACAATGTGTAATATTTATTATTAACATTTTATATGAAAACAATGTGTAATATTTATTATTATTAACATTTTATATGAAAACAATGTGTAATATTTATTATTAACATTTTATATGAAAACAATGTGTAATATTTATTAACATTTTATATGAAAACAATGTGTAATATTTATTATTAACATTTTATATGAAAACAATGTGTAATATTTATTAACATTTTATATGAAAACAATGTGTAATATTTATTATAAACATTTTATATGAAAACAATGCGTAATATTTATTAACATTTTATATGAAAACACTGTGTAATATTTATTAACATTTTATATGAAAACAATGTGTAATAGTTGTTTTCATATAAAATGTTAATAAATATTACATTGTTTTCATATAAAATGTTAATAATAAATAAATATTACACATTGTTTTCATATAAAATGTTAATAATAAATAAATATTACACATTGTTTTCATATAAAATGTTAATAATAAATAAATATTACACATTGTTTTCATATAAAATGTTAATAATAAATAAATATTACACATTGTTTTCATATAAAATGTTAATAATAAATAAATATTACACATTGTTTTCATATAAAATGTTAATAAATAAATAAATATTACACATTGTTTTCATATAAAATGTTAATAAATAAATAAATATTACACATTGTTTTCATATAAAATGTTAATAAATAATAAATATTACACATTGTTTTCATATAAAATGTTAATAAATAATATTACACATTGTTTTCATATAAAATGTTAATAATAAATAAATATTACACATTGTTTTCATATAAAATGTTAATAAATAATAAATATTACACATTGTTTTCATATAAAATGTTAATAATAAATAAATATTACACATTGTTTTCATATAAAATGTTAATAATAAATAAATATTACACATTGTTTTCATATAAAATGTTAATAATAAATAAATATTGCACATTGTATTCATATAAAATGTTAATAAATAATAAATATTACACATTGTTTTCATATAAAATGTTAATAATAAATAAATATTACACATTGTTTTCATATAAAATGTTAATAATAAATATTACACATTGTTTTCATATAAAATGTTAATAAATAATAAATATTACACATTGTTTTCATATAAAATGTTAATAATAAATAAATATTACACATTGTTTTCATATAAAATGTTAATAAATAATAAATATTACACATTGTTTTCATATAAAATGCTAATAAATAATAAATATTACAAATTGTTTTCATATAAAATGTTAATAATAAATAAATATTACACATTGTTTTCATATAAAATGTTAATAAATATTACACATTGTTTTCATATAAAATGTTAATAAATAATAAATATTACACATTGTTTTCATATAAAATGTTAATAATAAATAAATATTACACATTGTTTTCATATAAAATGTTAATAAATAATAAATATTACACATTGTTTTCATATAAAATGTTAATAATAAATAAATATTACACATTGTTTTCATATAAAATGTTAATAATAAATTAATATTACACATTGTTTTCATATAAAATGTTAATAATAAATAAATATTACACATTGTTTTCATATAAAATGTTAATAATAAATTAATATTACACATTGTTTTCATATAAAATGTTAATAAATAATAAATATTACACATTGTTTTCATATAAAATGTTAATAAATAATAAATATTACACATTGTTTTCATATAAAATGTTAATAATAAATAAATATTACACATTGTTTTCATATAAAATGTTAATAATAAATAAATATTACACATTGTTTTCATATAAAATGTTAATAATAAATATTACACATTGTTTTCATATAAAATGTTAATAAATAATAAATATTACACATTGTTTTCATATAAAATGTTAATAATAAATATTACACATTGTTTTCATATAAAATGTTAATAATAAATATTACACATTGTTTTCATATAAAATGTTAATAATAAATATTACACATTGTTTTCATATAAAATGTTAATAATAAATATTACACATTGTTTTCATATAAAATGTTAATAATAAATATTACACATTGTTTTCATATAAAATGTTAATAAATAATAAATATTACACATTGTTTTCATATGAAATGTTAATAATAAATATTACACATTGTTTTCATATAAAATGTTAATAAATAATAAATATTACACATTGTTTTCATATAAAATGTTAATAATAAATATTACACATTGTTTTCATATAAAATGTTAATAATAAATATTACACATTGTTTTCATATAAAATGTTAATAATAAATATTACACATTGTTTTCATATAAAATGTTAATAAATATTACACATTGTTTTCATATAAAATGTTAATAATAAATATTACACATTGTTTTCATATAAAATGTTAATAATAAATATTACACATTGTTTTCATATAAAATGTTAATAATAAATATTACACATTGTTTTCATATAAAATGTTAATAATAAATATTACACATTGTTTTCATATAAAATGTTAATAATAAATATTACACATTGTTTTCATATAAAATGTTAATAATAAATATTACACATTGTTTTCATATAAAATGTTAATAAATAATAAATATTACACATTGTTTTCATATAAAATGTTAATAAATAATAAATATTACACATTGTTTTCATATAAAATGTTAATAATAAATAAATATTACACATTGTTTTCATATAAAATGTTAATAAATAATAAATGTTACACATTGTTTTCATATAAAATGTTAATAAATAATAAATGTTACACATTGTTTTCATATAAAATGTTAATAAATAATAAATGTTACACATTGTTTTCATATAAAATGTTAATAATAAATATTACACATTGTTTTCATATAAAATGTTAATAATAAATATTACACATTGTTTTCATATAAAATGTTAATAAATAATAAATGTTACACATTGTTTTCATATAAAATGTTAATAAATAATAAATGTTACACATTGTTTTCATATAAAATGTTAATAAATAATAAATGTTACACATTGTTTTCATATAAAATGTTAATAATAAATAAATATTACACATTGTTTTCATATAAAATGTTAATAATAATAAATATTACACATTGTTTTCATATAAAATGTTAATAAATAATAAATATTACACATTGTTTTCATATAAAATGTTAATAATAAATATTACACATTGTTTTCATATAAAATGTTAATAATAAATATTACACATTGTTTTCATATAAAATGTTAATAATAAATATTACACATTGTTTTCATATAAAATGTTAATAAATATTACACATTGTTTTCATATAAAATGTTAATAATAAATATTACACATTGTTTTCATATAAAATGTTAATAAATAATAAATATTACACATTGTTTTCATATGAAATGTTAATAATAAATATTACACATTGTTTTCATATAAAATGTTAATAAATAATAAATATTACACATTGTTTTCATATAAAATGTTAATAATAAATATTACACATTGTTTTCATATAAAATGTTAATAATAAATATTACACATTGTTTTCATATAAAATGTTAATAATAAATATTACACATTGTTTTCATATAAAATGTTAATAAATATTACACATTGTTTTCATATAAAATGTTAATAATAAATATTACACATTGTTTTCATATAAAATGTTAATAATAAATATTACACATTGTTTTCATATAAAATGTTAATAATAAATATTACACATTGTTTTCATATAAAATGTTAATAATAAATTAATATTACACATTGTTTTCATATAAAATGTTAATAAATAATAAATATTACACATTGTTTTCATATAAAATGTTAATAAATAATAAATATTACACATTGTTTTCATATAAAATGTTAATAATAAATAAATATTACACATTGTTTTCATATAAAATGTTAATAATAAATAAATATTACACATTGTTTTCATATAAAATGTTAATAATAAATATTACACATTGTTTTCATATAAAATGTTAATAAATAATAAATATTACACATTGTTTTCATATAAAATGTTAATAATAAATATTACACATTGTTTTCATATAAAATGTTAATAATAAATATTACACATTGTTTTCATATAAAATGTTAATAATAAATATTACACATTGTTTTCATATAAAATGTTAATAATAAATATTACACATTGTTTTCATATAAAATGTTAATAATAAATATTACACATTGTTTTCATATAAAATGTTAATAAATAATAAATATTACACATTGTTTTCATATGAAATGTTAATAATAAATATTACACATTGTTTTCATATAAAATGTTAATAAATAATAAATATTACACATTGTTTTCATATAAAATGTTAATAATAAATATTACACATTGTTTTCATATAAAATGTTAATAATAAATATTACACATTGTTTTCATATAAAATGTTAATAATAAATATTACACATTGTTTTCATATAAAATGTTAATAAATATTACACATTGTTTTCATATAAAATGTTAATAATAAATATTACACATTGTTTTCATATAAAATGTTAATAATAAATATTACACATTGTTTTCATATAAAATGTTAATAATAAATATTACACATTGTTTTCATATAAAATGTTAATAATAAATATTACACATTGTTTTCATATAAAATGTTAATAATAAATATTACACATTGTTTTCATATAAAATGTTAATAATAAATATTACACATTGTTTTCATATAAAATGTTAATAAATAATAAATATTACACATTGTTTTCATATAAAATGTTAATAAATAATAAATATTACACATTGTTTTCATATAAAATGTTAATAATAAATAAATATTACACATTGTTTTCATATAAAATGTTAATAAATAATAAATGTTACACATTGTTTTCATATAAAATGTTAATAAATAATAAATGTTACACATTGTTTTCATATAAAATGTTAATAAATAATAAATGTTACACATTGTTTTCATATAAAATGTTAATAATAAATATTACACATTGTTTTCATATAAAATGTTAATAATAAATATTACACATTGTTTTCATATAAAATGTTAATAAATAATAAATGTTACACATTGTTTTCATATAAAATGTTAATAAATAATAAATGTTACACATTGTTTTCATATAAAATGTTAATAATAAATAAATATTACACATTGTTTTCATATAAAATGTTAATAATAATAAATATTACACATTGTTTTCATATAAAATGTTAATAAATAATAAATATTACACATTGTTTTCATATAAAATGTTAATAATAAATATTACACATTGTTTTCATATAAAATGTTAATAATAAATATTACACATTGTTTTCATATAAAATGTTAATAATAAATATTACACATTGTTTTCATATAAAATGTTAATAAATATTACACATTGTTTTCATATAAAATGTTAATAATAAATATTACACATTGTTTTCATATAAAATGTTAATAAATAATAAATATTACACATTGTTTTCATATGAAATGTTAATAATAAATATTACACATTGTTTTCATATAAAATGTTAATAAATAATAAATATTACACATTGTTTTCATATAAAATGTTAATAATAAATATTACACATTGTTTTCATATAAAATGTTAATAATAAATATTACACATTGTTTTCATATAAAATGTTAATAATAAATATTACACATTGTTTTCATATAAAATGTTAATAAATATTACACATTGTTTTCATATAAAATGTTAATAATAAATATTACACATTGTTTTCATATAAAATGTTAATAATAAATATTACACATTGTTTTCATATAAAATGTTAATAATAAATATTACACATTGTTTTCATATAAAATGTTAATAATAAATATTACACATTGTTTTCATATAAAATGTTAATAATAAATATTACACATTGTTTTCATATAAAATGTTAATAATAAATATTACACATTGTTTTCATATAAAATGTTAATAAATAATAAATATTACACATTGTTTTCATATAAAATGTTAATAAATAATAAATATTACACATTGTTTTCATATAAAATGTTAATAATAAATAAATATTACACATTGTTTTCATATAAAATGTTAATAAATAATAAATGTTACACATTGTTTTCATATAAAATGTTAATAAATAATAAATGTTACACATTGTTTTCATATAAAATGTTAATAAATAATAAATGTTACACATTGTTTTCATATAAAATGTTAATAAATAATAAATGTTACACATTGTTTTCATATAAAATGTTAATAATAAATATTACACATTGTTTTCATATAAAATGTTAATAATAAATATTACACATTGTTTTCATATAAAATGTTAATAAATAATAAATGTTACACATTGTTTTCATATAAAATGTTAATAAATAATAAATGTTACACATTGTTTTCATATAAAATGTTAATAATAAATATTACACATTGTTTTCATATAAAATGTTAATAAATATTACACATTGTTTTCATATAAAATGTTAATAATAAATATTACACATTGTTTTCATATAAAATGTTAATAATAAATATTACACATTGTTTTCATATAAAATGTTAATAATAAATATTACACATTGTTTTCATATAAAATGTTAATAATAAATATTACACATTGTTTTCATATAAAATGTTAATAATAAATATTACACATTGTTTTCATATAAAATGTTAATAATAAATATTACACATTGTTTTCATATAAAATGTTAATAAATAATAAATATTACACATTGTTTTCATATAAAATGTTAATAAATAATAAATATTACACATTGTTTTCATATAAAATGTTAATAATAAATATTACACATTGTTTTCATATAAAATGTTAATAATAAATATTACACATTGTTTTCATATAAAATGTTAATAAATATTACACATTGTTTTCATATAAAATGTTAATAATAAATATTACACATTGTTTTCATATAAAATGTTAATAATAAATATTACACATTGTTTTCATATAAAATGTTAATAATAAATATTACACATTGTTTTCATATAAAATGTTAATAATAAATATTACACATTGTTTTCATATAAAATGTTAATAATAAATATTACACATTGTTTTCATATAAAATGTTAATAATAAATATTACACATTGTTTTCATAAAAAATGTTAATAAATAATAAATATTACACATTGTTTTCATATAAAATGTTAATAAATAATAAATATTACACATTGTTTTCATATAAAATGTTAATAATAAATAAATATTACACATTGTTTTCATATAAAATGTTAATAAATAATAAATGTTACACATTGTTTTCATATAAAATGTTAATAAATAATAAATGTTACACATTGTTTTCATATAAAATGTTAATAAATAATAAATGTTACACATTGTTTTCATATAAAATGTTAATAATAAATATTACACATTGTTTTCATATAAAATGTTAATAATAAATATTACACATTGTTTTCATATAAAATGTTAATAAATAATAAATGTTACACATTGTTTTCATATAAAATGTTAATAAATAATAAATGTTACACATTGTTTTCATATAAAATGTTAATAATAAATAAATATTACACATTGTTTTCATATAAAATGTTAATAATAATAAATATTACACATTGTTTTCATATAAAATGTTAATAAATAATAAATATTACACATTGTTTTCATATAAAATGTTAATAATAAATATTACACATTGTTTTCATATAAAATGTTAATAATAAATATTACACATTGTTTTCATATAAAATGTTAATAATAAATATTACACATTGTTTTCATATAAAATGTTAATAAATATTACACATTGTTTTCATATAAAATGTTAATAATAAATATTACACATTGTTTTCATATAAAATGTTAATAAATAATAAATATTACACATTGTTTTCATATGAAATGTTAATAATAAATATTACACATTGTTTTCATATAAAATGTTAATAATAAATATTACACATTGTTTTCATATAAAATGTTAATAATAAATATTACACATTGTTTTCATATAAAATGTTAATAAATATTACACATTGTTTTCATATAAAATGTTAATAATAAATATTACACATTGTTTTCATATAAAATGTTAATAATAAATATTACACATTGTTTTCATATAAAATGTTAATAATAAATATTACACATTGTTTTCATATAAAATGTTAATAATAAATATTACACATTGTTTTCATATAAAATGTTAATAATAAATATTACACATTGTTTTCATATAAAATGTTAATAATAAATATTACACATTGTTTTCATATAAAATGTTAATAAATAATAAATATTACACATTGTTTTCATATAAAATGTTAATAAATAATAAATATTACACATTGTTTTCATATAAAATGTTAATAATAAATAAATATTACACATTGTTTTCATATAAAATGTTAATAAATAATAAATGTTACACATTGTTTTCATATAAAATGTTAATAAATAATAAATGTTACACATTGTTTTCATATAAAATGTTAATAAATAATAAATGTTACACATTGTTTTCATATAAAATGTTAATAATAAATATTACACATTGTTTTCATATAAAATGTTAATAATAAATATTACACATTGTTTTCATATAAAATGTTAATAAATAATAAATGTTACACATTGTTTTCATATAAAATGTTAATAAATAATAAATGTTACACATTGTTTTCATATAAAATGTTAATAATAAATAAATATTACACATTGTTTTCATATAAAATGTTAATAAATAATAAATGTTACACATTGTTTTCATATAAAATGTTAATAATAAATAAATGTTACACATTGTTTTCATATAAAATGTTAATAATAATAAATATTACACATTGTTTTCATATAAAATGTTAATAAATAATAAATATTACACATTGTTTTCATATAAAATGTTAATAAATAATAAATATTACACATTGTTTTCATATAAAATGTTAATAATAAATAAATATTACACATTGTTTTCATATAAAATGTTAATAAATAATAAATATTACACATTGTTTTCATATAAAATGTTAATAAATAATAAATATTACACATTGTTTTCATATAAAATGTTAATAAATAAATATTACACATTGTTTTCATATAAAATGTTAATAAATAATAAATATTACACATTGTTTTCATATAAAATGTTAATAATAAATAAATATTACACATTGTTTTCATATAAAATGTTAATAAATAATAAATGTTACACATTGTTTTCATATAAAATGTTAATAAATAATAAATGTTACACATTGTTTTCATATAAAATGTTAATAATAAATAAATATTACACATTGTTTTCATATAAAATGTTAATAAATAATAAATATTACACATTGTTTTCATATAAAATGTTAATAAATAATAAATGTTACACATTGTTTTCATATAAAATGTTAATAATAAATAAATATTACACATTGTTTTCATATAAAATGTTAATAAATAATAAATATTACACATTGTTTTCATATAAAATGTTAATAAATAATAAATATTACACATTGTTTTCATATAAAATGTTAATAATAAATAAATATTACACATTGTTTTCATATAAAATGTTAATAAATAATAAATATTACACATTGTTTTCATATAAAATGTTAATAAATAATAAATATTACACATTGTTTTCATATAAAATGTTAATAATAAATAAATATTACACATTGTTTTCATATAAAATGTTAATAAATAATAAATATTACACATTGTTTTCATATAAAATGTTAATAAATAATAAATATTACACATTGTTTTCATATAAAATGTTAATAATAAATAAATATTACACATTGTTTTCATATAAAATGTTAATAAATAATAAATGTTACACATTGTTTCCATATAAAATGTTAATAATAAATATTACACATTGTTTTCATATAAAATGTTAATAATAAATAAATATTGCACATTGTTTTCATATAAAATGTTAATAATAAATAAATATTACACATTGTTTTCATATAAAATGTTAATAAATAATAAATATTACACATTGTTTTCATATAAAATGTTAATAATAAATAAATATTACACATTGTTTTCATATAAAATGTTAATAAATAATAAATATTACACATTGTCTTCATATAAAATGTTAATAAATAATAAATATTACACATTGCTTTCATATAAAATGTTAATAAATAATAAATATTACACATTGTTTTCATATAAAATGTTAATAAATAATAAATATTACACTTTGTTTTCATATAAAATGTTAATAAATAATAAATATTACACTTTGTTTTCATATAAAATGTTAATAAATAATAAATATTACACATTGTTTTCATATAAAATGTTAATAATAAATAAATATTACACATTGTTTTCATATAAAATGTTAATAAATAATAAATATTACACTTTGTTTTCATATAAAATGTTAATAAATAATAAATATTACACTTTGTTTTCATATAAAATGTTAATAAATAATAAATATTACACATTGTTTTCATATAAAATGTTAATAAATAATAAATATTACACTTTGTTTTCATATAAAATGTTAATAAATAATAAATATTACACTTTGTTTTCATATAAAATGTTAATAATAAATAAATATTACACATTGTTTTCATATAAAATGTTAATAAATAATAAATATTACACATTGTTTTCATATAAAATGTTAATAAATAATAAATATTACACTTTGTTTTCATATAAAATGTTAATAAATAATAAATATTACACATTGTTTTCATATAAAATGTTAATAAATAATAAATATTACACATTGTTTTCATATAAAATGTTAATAAATAATAAATATTACACATTGTTTTCATATAAAATGTTAATAAATAATAAATATTACACATTGTCTTCATATAAAATGTTAATAAATAATAAATATTACACATTGCTTTCATATAAAATGTTAATAAATAATAAATATTACACATTGTTTTCATATAAAATGTTAATAAATAATAAATATTACACATTGTTTTCATATAAAATGTTAATAAATAATAAATATTACACATTGTTTTCATATAAAATGTTAATAAATAATAAATATTACACATTGTCTTCATATAAAATGTTAATAAATAATAAATATTACACATTGCTTTCATATAAAATGTTAATAAATAATAAATATTACACATTGTTTTCATATAAAATGTTAATAAATAATAAATATTACACATTGCTTTCATATAAAATGTTAATAAATAATAAATATTACACATTGTCTTCATATAAAATGTTAATAAATAATAAATATTACACATTGCTTTCATATAAAATGTTAATAAATAATAAATATTACACATTGTTTTCATATAAAATGTTAATAAATAATAAATATTACACATTGTCTTCATATAAAATGTTAATAAATAATAAATATTACACATTGCTTTCATATAAAATGTTAATAAATAATAAATATTACACATTGTTTTCATATAAAATGTTAATAAATAATAAATATTACACATTGTCTTCATATAAAATGTTAATAAATAATAAATATTACACATTGTTTTCATATAAAATGTTAATAAATAATAAATATTACACATTGCTTTCATATAAAATGTTAATAAATAATAAATATTACACATTGTCTTCATATAAAATGTTAATAAATAATAAATATTACACATTGTTTTCATATAAAATGTTAATAAATAATAAATATTACACATTGTTTTCATATAAAATGTTAATAATAAATAAATATTACACATTGTTTTCATATAAAATGTTAATAAATAATAAATATTACACATTGTCTTCATATAAAATGTTAATAAATAATAAATATTACACATTGTCTTCATATAAAATGTTAATAAATAATAAATATTACACTTTGCTTTCATATAAAATGTTAATAAATAATAAATATTACACATTGTTTTCATATAAAATGTTAATAAATAATAAATATTACACATTGTCTTCATATAAAATGTTAATAAATAATAAATATTACACATTGTTTTCATATAAAATGTTAATAAATAATAAATATTACACATTGTTTTCATATAAAATTTTAATAAATAATAAATATTACACATTGTCTTCATATAAAATGTTAATAAATAATAAATATTACACATTGTCTTCATATAAAATGTTAATAAATAATAAATATTACACATTGTTTTCATATAAAATGTTAATAAATAATAAATATTACACATTGTCTTCATATAAAATGTTAATAAATAATAAATATTACACATTGTCTTCATATAAAATGTTAATAAATAATAAATATTACACATTGTTTTCATATAAAATGTTAATAAATAATAAATATTACACATTGTCTTCATATAAAATGTTAATAAATAATAAATATTACACATTGTCTTCATATAAAATGTTAATAAATAATAAATATTACACATTGTCTTCATATAAAATGTTAATAAATAATAAATATTACACTTTGCTTTCATATAAAATGTTAATAAATAATAAATATTACACATTGTTTTCATATAAAATGTTAATAAATAATAAATATTACACATTGTCTTCATATAAAATGTTAATAAATAATAAATATTACACATTGTCTTCATATAAAATGTTAATAAATAATAAATATTACACATTGTTTTCATATAAAATGTTAATAAATAATAAATATTACACATTGTCTTCATATAAAATGTTAATAAATAATAAATATTACACATTGTCTTCATATAAAATGTTAATAAATAATAAATATTACACATTGTTTTCATATAAAATGTTAATAAATAATAAATATTACACATTGTTTTCATATAAAATGTTAATAAATAATAAATATTACACATTGTCTTCATATAAAATGTTAATAAATAATAAATATTACACATTGTTTTCATATAAAATGTTAATAAATAATAAATATTACACATTGTTTTCATATAAAATGTTAATAAATAATAAATATTACACATTGTCTTCATATAAAATGTTAATAAATAATAAATATTACACATTGTCTTCATATAAAATGTTAATAAATAATAAATATTACACATTGTTTTCATATAAAATGTTAATAAATAATAAATATTACACATTGTCTTCATATAAAATGTTAATAAATAATAAATATTACACATTGTTTTCATATAAAATGTTAATAAATAATAAATATTACACATTGTTTTCATATAAAATGTTAATAAATAATAAATATTACACATTGTTTTCATATAAAATGTTAATAAATAATAAATATTACACATTGTTTTCATATAAAATGTTAATAAATAATAAATATTACACATTGTCTTCATATAAAATGTTAATAAATAATAAATATTACACATTGTCTTCATATAAAATGTTAATAAATAATAAATATTACACATTGTTTTCATATAAAATGTTAATAAATAATAAATATTACACATTGTTTTCATATAAAATGTTAATAAATAATAAATATTACACATTGTCTTCATATAAAATGTTAATAAATAATAAATATTACACATTGTCTTCATATAAAATGTTAATAAATAATAAATATTACACATTGTTTTCATATAAAATGTTAATAAATAATAAATATTACACATTGTCTTCATATAAAATGTTAATAAATAATAAATATTACACATTGTTTTCATATAAAATGTTAATAAATAATAAATATTACACATTGTTTTCATATAAAATGTTAATAAATAATAAATATTACACATTGTTTTCATATAAAATGTTAATAAATAATAAATATTACACATTGTCTTCATATAAAATGTTAATAAATAATAAATATTACACATTGTCTTCATATAAAATGTTAATAAATAATAAATATTACACATTGTTTTCATATAAAATGTTAATAAATAATAAATATTACACATTGTTTTCATATAAAATGTTAATAAATAATAAATATTACACATTGTCTTCATATAAAATGTTAATAAATAATAAATATTACACATTGTCTTCATATAAAATGTTAATAAATAATAAATATTACACATTGTTTTCATATAAAATGTTAATAAATAATAAATATTACACATTGTCTTCATATAAAATGTTAATAAATAATAAATATTACACATTGTTTTCATATAAAATGTTAATAAATAATAAATATTACACATTGTTTTCATATAAAATGTTAATAAATAATAAATATTACACATTGTTTTCATATAAAATGTTAATAAATAATAAATATTACACATTGTCTTCATATAAAATGTTAATAAATAATAAATATTACACATTGTCTTCATATAAAATGTTAATAAATAATAAATATTACACATTGTTTTCATATAAAATGTTAATAAATAATAAATATTACACATTGTCTTCATATAAAATGTTAATAAATAATAAATATTACACATTGTCTTCATATAAAATGTTAATAAATAATAAATATTACACATTGTTTTCATATAAAATGTTAATAAATAATAAATATTACACATTGTTTTCATATAAAATGTTAATAAATAATAAATATTACACATTGTCTTCATATAAAATGTTAATAAATAATAAATATTACACATTGTTTTCATATAAAATGTTAATAAATAATAAATATTACACATTGTTTTCATATAAAATGTTAATAAATAATAAATATTACACATTGTCTTCATATAAAATGTTAATAAATAATAAATATTACACATTGTCTTCATATAAAATGTTAATAAATAATAAATATTACACATTGTTTTCATATAAAATGTTAATAAATAATAAATATTACACATTGTCTTCATATAAAATGTTAATAAATAATAAATATTACACATTGTCTTCATATAAAATGTTAATAAATAATAAATATTACACATTGTCTTCATATAAAATGTTAATAAATAATAAATATTACACATTGTTTTCATATAAAATGTTAATAAATAATAAATATTACACATTGTCTTCATATAAAATGTTAATAAATAATAAATATTACACATTGTTTTCATATAAAATGTTAATAAATAATAAATATTACACATTGTTTTCATATAAAATGTTAATAAATAATAAATATTACACATTGTTTTCATATAAAATGTTAATAAATAATAAATATTACACATTGTCTTCATATAAAATGTTAATAAATAATAAATATTACACATTGTCTTCATATAAAATGTTAATAAATAATAAATATTACACATTGTTTTCATATAAAATGTTAATAAATAATAAATATTACACATTGTTTTCATATAAAATGTTAATAAATAATAAATATTACACATTGTCTTCATATAAAATGTTAATAAATAATAAATATTACACATTGTCTTCATA
This sequence comes from Euprymna scolopes, assembly GCF_053919585.1. Taxonomy (NCBI): domain Eukaryota; kingdom Metazoa; phylum Mollusca; class Cephalopoda; order Sepiida; family Sepiolidae; genus Euprymna; species Euprymna scolopes. The sequence continues at coordinate 1,972,413 of NC_136526.1, read as the reverse complement.
TAAAATGTTAATAAATAATAAATATTACACATTGTCTTCATATAAAATGTTAATAAATAATAAATATTACACATTGTTTTCATATAAAATGTTAATAAATAATAAATATTACACATTGTCTTCATATAAAATGTTAATAAATAATAAATATTACACATTGTTTTCATATAAAATGTTAATAAATAATAAATATTACACATTGTTTTCATATAAAATGTTAATAAATAATAAATATTATAAAATGTTAATAAATAATAAATATTACACATTGTTTTCATATAAAATGTTAATAAATAATAAATATTACACATTGTCTTCATATAAAATGTTAATAAATAATAAATATTACACATTGTCTTCATATAAAATGTTAATAAATAATAAATATTACACATTGTTTTCATATAAAATGTTAATAAATAATAAATATTACACATTGTCTTCATATAAAATGTTAATAAATAATAAATATTACACATTGTCTTCATATAAAATGTTAATAAATAATAAATATTACACATTGTTTTCATATAAAATGTTAATAAATAATAAATATTACACATTGTCTTCATATAAAATGTTAATAAATAATAAATATTACACATTGTCTTCATATAAAATGTTAATAAATAATAAATATTACACATTGTTTTCATATAAAATGTTAATAAATAATAAATATTACACATTGTCTTCATATAAAATGTTAATAAATAATAAATATTACACATTGTTTTCATATAAAATGTTAATAAATAATAAATATTACACATTGTTTTCATATAAAATGTTAATAAATAATAAATATTACATTGTTTTCATATAAAATGTTAATAAATAATAAATGTTACACATTGTTTTCATATAAAATGTTAATAAATAATAAATATTACATTGTTTTCATATAAAATGTTAATAAATAATAAATATTACACATTGTTTTCATATAAAATGTTAATAAATAATAAATATTACATTGTTTTCATATAAAATGTTAATAAATAATAAATATTACACATTGTTTTCATATAAAATGTTAATAAATAATAAATATTACACATTGTTTTCATATAAAATGTTAATAAATAATAAATATTACATTGTTTTCATATAAAATGTTAATAAATAATAAATATTACACATTGTTTTCATATAAAATGTTAATAAATAATAAATATTACACATTGTTTTCATATAAAATGTTAATAAATAATAAATATTACACATTGTTTTCATATAAAATGTTAATAAATAATAAATATTACACATTGTTTTCATATAAAATGTTAATAAATAATAAATATTACACATTGTTTTCATATAAAATGTTAATAAATAATAAATATTACACATTGTTTTCATATAAAATGTTAATAAATAATGAATATTACACATTGTTTTCATATAAAATGTTAATAAATAATAAATATTACATTGTCTTCATATAAAATGTTAATAAATAATAAATATTACATTGTTTTCATATAAAATGTTAATAAATAATAAATATTACACATTGTTTTCATATAAAATGTTAATAAATAATAAATATTACACATTGTCTTCATATAAAATGTTAATAATAAATGTGTAATATTTATTTATTAACATTTTATATGAAAACAATGTGTAATATTAATATTTTATATGAAAACAATGTGTAATATTAATATTTTATATGAAAACAATGTGTAATATTAATATTTTATATGAAAACAATGTGTAATATTAATATTTTATATGAAAACAATGTGTAATATTTATTAACATTTTATATGAAAACAATGTGTAATATTTATTAATATTTTATATGAAAACAATGTGTAATAACAAAGCATATCACTATTTGGACGTAAGGAGCTACTATTTTGAATCATGCCTGAGAAAGATTAACAAGATGTTGGCTTACATTACATTTAAACTTCTGCATATCAGTACAGTCAGGGAAGCAGGTAGCAGGAAGCGAATTCCAAAGTCTAGCTGTTCGAGAGAAGAAACTATTAGAATAGATAGCTTTCTGGCATACTGGGACCTTAACAGTGAAGGGGTGAAATTTTGTCGCTAAGCGGATTTGTTGGGGATATGTTCTTCGAGGGGGCACAAGTGCAACGAGTTCATCAGAGCACATTCCATTGAAATATTTGTAAAACAGGTACAAAAGACGCAACATTGCAGCGATGGGACAGGGGTTGGAGCTTAGTTTACAAAGTGGGATATATTAGATTGGAAACTTTTTTTCTGGACCCTATCCAAGAGGGAGAGACTAATCGTAGGTGCACTAGTATTGAACACCAGCCCAGGTGTGCATTGGCTTTGTAGAGGTACTGGATACTCTCAGGTGTGAGTAGTCTTCTAGCTCAATAGAGGGAACCTACTTTCTTTGCAGCAGCCTTAGCAATGTCCTCATTTTATTTGTTCCAGTTCATATTGGCTGTGAATGTTAAGCCAAGAATTTTAAAGGAAAAATTCTCAGGTAGGGAGTTAAGGTTTCTCGTTCATATTTCACTGTTATGTAGTTAAATCTTGAGTATCGCCCTTACTGAGAATTGAACCTGCAACCTCTAAAAGAGTGTAACTTTACAACTGAATTTTACCAACTATTTTATCTACTACGTCATGGGTCTGCACGGGTGACACTTAAAATACAATTGCAGAATTACATAGGACTTCTACCTAGTCGTTGCTGACGGAATAGGGGAAGGGGTATTGGATTTTTATTTATTTTTTTTTACAAAGGAGTCACCACTTATCAAGGCCCGGAGGCCACTCGAGTTAAGGGTTAATAAGTGTACAGTGGTCAATGGGACAGTGACATAATAATTATTAGTAGAGGAAATTTGGTAAATTCGATTACTTAAGGAGAACGGCTCATCAAGAACTTGTTTACGTTGGACTTGAAGACGACCATATTATAGTCAGCCGGAAAGCAGGCAAATGGAAGAGAGTTCAACAGGTGTGCAGTTCTAAGAAAGAAACTTTGTTTATGGAATCTACGTTTAGGTTTAGGTACAAATAAAGAGTGGGGGAAATTATGGATAGTGTTTTCAGCTAGATGAGGATTTCTTGTGTAAATTTGGTAAGGGGGGGACCATAGATTGGAGCTCAGACGAGCACTTGCTATGAAAATAATGATAAAGCAGAGACATGTTTGCAACATATCTTCTGTGAGAAAGAGGCTACAAAGTCTATTTTTAACTCTGTCAAGGCAGGATAAGTCTTTCTAGCAGCTCCTGCCCAGATGTGGCAACAGTACTCCTTCCTTAGATGTACCTGGCTCTTATACAGGTGGAGAATTCCGTCTGCCTGCTTCCCACCGGACTACAACTTGGATGTGTTCAAGTCCAATGTTAACAAATTCCTAATGAACCGCCCCCTTAAGTAAACACTTCATCAAATCTCCACACTAACGTAATGTACTTGCAATGACCCTTATCACTGAGTGGCTTCTGGGCCTTGATAAGTGGTGATCACTGTTTGGTCACTGTTTCACGAATGCGTATGTATGAAACGTTCACATAACAGATTCTTTACGTTTGAAAACATTTTTTAAAGATCGTATCAAGCTGGCCTAATGGTTATCGTACTTGTATCAGATTTTCTGGCATTCAAGCATATTTCTCGAGACATTCCGTTCTTGCATTACATCCCGTTTTCTAGACGGTGACAGATGATTTGATCTTACTTGAAAGCAAAAAAAGTGAAGCAGAGGGAATATAGTGAAGAAAAAGGTGATTACACATGAATGGATAGTCTGGTGGAAGATAAAAAATCCAGTGACGGTAAAATCCAAATGTAAAACTTCAAGGAAGTTAAAAGAATTTCCATTTGCACAAGTAAAATCCAAGGAAATCCCGTAATTGGGAGAAGATGGTCCATAAATAATCCAAAGGCAGAAATCCATGGAATAATTCACAAAAATATGTACAAGGAAAAAATAATATTAATAAAAGAAAAATAAGATGTGCTTTTCACTCTACTTCCGAGACATAACTTTGACTTATTTGTTGTTTCATCAAATACTTCTGCATGCAAAATCCAATCCCGCATTTTGCTAATTCCTACCCTCTGATGAGAAGGAGAGTATTTCTTCGAAACTCCGCGGATTAAGGACTATTCATTTATCTAGTGTTTTCTTTTCAGATTAAATATGTTTTTAACTCATTTCAAAGTGTTTTTTAACATATTTCATTAACTGTTTGCTCATATATATATATATATATATATATATATATATATATATATACACACAAGGAGCATTCCAATAATAATGCTCATATATATATATATATATATATATATGAGCATTATTATTGGAATGTGCCTTGTTTAGGGTGAAAATGTAATAAAAAAAATTTTTTTTTTAAATTTAAAAAATTTAATTAAGTGGTTACTTCCAATTCGTTCGATATAATTTTCTTAACATCTTGCCTTTGGTAACATTTATTTGTTATATGTTTGTTTTTTGAGAACTTTTTCGAATCTATGTGTGTAGTAATACAAACCGAAGAAATGATTTAAAAAGAAAATTGGAAAGAGTTAAAACCAAAAAGTTTTTATGCAATTTCCTTACCGTTTTTCATCCTCTTCAAGACGCAGCTTTTTATTTTGCAAATACCAAGGCAGTACCACTATTGGAAAAAGAAAAAAGTGTATAATTCTTAATTACTATTAATATATATATTATATATATTTATATATATATATATATATATATATATATATATAAAATAAGAATTACAATTAAGTTTACCAAAATGATCCAAGATGGCAAAACTAAAGTATATTATAAATATTAAAGAATTAATATTTATAAAGTAATCTCAACCAGATGTAAAAGCTTGATAAAACCAAATAGAAGATAGAGCTTATAATAAGAACAAGTACTTAATAAAATATGTTAAAAACATTTTGAAAAAGAGTTAAAAACATATTTAATTTAAAAAAGGAAACACTAAATGGACAGTCCTTAATTTCAAAGTGTTTTTTAAAAAAAAAAATGTGTATATATATATAAGGTTGTTGCAAAAACAACATCCTTTTCTCACATATGTGACACCCTGCACTGAAGATTCCCGAAAGGATGAAACACTAGTGTTTATAGGATGTAGACGATAAGCTAGGTGGAATTTTCTCACCAAAAACTGAATATATATATATATATATATACATTCTTTAGAATAATGGAATGCAATAGATCTACTGGTATGTAAATCCAGTGATTATCGGTCTTACAAAATATTATTGGCTGAAATATTTTATACCGGGCAATGTGTGTATGCTATTTAAGGACTATATGTTGTTGTTGTTGAAGTGTGAATTTCATCCATCGCCTGCCATAGCATTTATGACCATGACATAAGTAAGATCAATTTTTGATTATAAACATATATATATATATATATATATGCAACTAAATATATGCCTACTGCACATCGCATCTTGTTACCTCCCTTCCTCTTCTGATGAGAAGCATTAGACTCTGAAATGCTTACACACTGTATTACCTTGTTTCAAATTGATCCATGAATCTATATATTTTTGTATTATCAATATATTTTCCTCTTGTATGAGAAATTTTAAACTGACTCATAGTAGAAGAGAAGAGAAATATACGTGTTGTTCTGTTGGTTCCAAGTGTGATTTGAGCGGGAAATTTAAACTAAAAAAATGGCCACACACTTTTAGAAGAGACTTCTTTTAAATAAAATTTAAATGAGAAATTTGAAAACTTTGAAATATCGGAAAAAAACGATAAAATCATTTTTATTTAATATTTTTGTTGTTTTAGTCCAATAAAATAGCTTCATCAGGAATGATTTTTTTTTTCTTCATTTTTGTGTTATGGAGAAGGTGAAATATATATATATATATATATATATATATACATATATATATATATATATATATACATATATATATATATATATATATACATAAAACTAGCGGGAGGGTGTCTGGCTTTGCCCAGTCATAAAATAGTGCTCGTCTGAGCTCCAATCTTTTGCGAAAAACACCCATCTAGCTGAAACCACTGTCAATAATTTTCCCCATTCTTTATCTGTGCCTAAATCCAAACGTAGATTCCATGAACAAAGCTTCTTTCTTAGAAGTGCACGCCTTTGGAACTCTCTTCTGTTTCCCTGTTTCCCACCTGACTACAACTTGGATGTCTTCAAGTCCAACATAAACAAATTCCTGATAAACTGCCCCCCTTAAGTAAGACACTTTATCAGATCTCCATTACTAACGATTACTACGATAATATCCCATTGACTACTGTACACGCAATAACCTTTATCCCCGAGTGGCTTCCGAGCCTTGATAAGTGGTGACTACTATGTAAAAAAAAAAAAAAAAAAAAAAAAAAAAAAATATGATGCGGCGGGGTTTAAAATACGCTTAAATATATTTTAATTTGTCCAGATTTCGCATATATATTATTATAGAGTTGTGATTTCAAAAGAAAAAGTATTTCCGTGCTAGAATCGAAACCAAAACTGTAGCATTCAAAGCTAATGTACAAACGTGACATGCAGATGATTAAAAGTTAAAAGAATGAATAATCTACAAAATGTGTAACGATTTTTTTTCAGTTTCGACCCATTTTTGACCCCTTAAAAACTATTTTAACCAGCTAAAGACCCATAAAAGAACGGTCCGTAAAAAATCCAATCATTTGAGGCCTCTGTGACTTTTAATTTTGGAAGAGATAGAGTTTGAAAATATGGAGACAGACATATAGCCGTTTAGAGAGAGAGAGAGTAAACTTCAGCCCCTGTCCCATTGACAAAATGTTGCATCCCTCTGCCTATTTTAAAAGTATTTTAATGCTCTGACGAACTACAAGCCCTTGTGTCCCCTTGATGAAAATACCCCCGACAAACCCAACAAGCAGCAAAATCCCACCCCTACACAGTAGAGATCCCTAGATGTAAGAAAGCCTTCTACTCTAATAGCTTCTTCCCCAGAACTGCTAGACTTTGGAATTCTTTTCCGGTTTCCTGCTTCCCCAACTGTACTGACATGCAGAAGTTCAAGTGTAAAGTGAACAGACATCTTGCTGCTAAACTCCCTACATAGTACCCCTGCAACTTAGGTCCCTGATAGTAGTCCCCTATATCAAAGTGCCAATGTACCTTATTTGCGGTAAAATTGTAATAATAATAATAATAATAATAAAAAGAATAAATAATAAGTCTTTCATATCCTAAAGACCCATAAAAGAACGGTCCGTAAAAAAATCCAATCATTTGAGGCCTCTGTGACTTAATTTTGGAAGAGATAGAGTTTGAAAATATGGAGACAGACAGACAGACATATAGCCGTTTAGAGAGAGACAGTAAACTTCAGCTCCTGTCCCATTGACAAAATGTTGCATCCCTCTGCCTATTTTAAAAGTATTTTAATACTGATGAACTACAAGCCCTTGTGTCCCCTCGACGTAAATACCCCTGACAAACCCAACAAGCAGCAAAATCCCACCCCTACACAGAGATCTCTAGATGTAAGAAAGCCTTCTACTCTAATAGTTTCTTCCCCAGAACTGCTAGACTTCGGAATTCTTTTCCGGTTTCCTGCTTCCCCAACTGTACTGACATGCAGAAGTTCAAGTGTAAAGTGAACAGACATCTTGCTGCTAAACTCCCTACATAGTACCCCTGCAACTTAGGTCCCTGATAGTAGTCCCCTATATCAAAGTGCCAATGTACCTTATTTGCGGTAAAATTGTAATAATAATAATAATAATAATAATAAAAAGAATAAATAATAAGTCTTTCATATCCTAAAGACCCATAAAAGAACGGTCCGTAAAAAAATCCAATCATTTGAGGCCTCTGTGACTTAATTTTGGAAGAGATAGAGTTTGAAAATATGGAGACAGACAGACAGACATATAGCCGTTTAGAGAGAGACAGTAAACTTCAGCTCCTGTCCCATTGACAAAATGTTGCATCCCTCTGCCTATTTTAAAAGTATTTTAATACTGATGAACTACAAGCCCTTGTGTCCCCTCGACGTAAATACCCCTGACAAACCCAACAAGCAGCAAAATCCCACCCCTACACAGATCGCTAGATGTAAGAAAGCCTTCTACTCTAATAGTTTCTTCCCCAGCACTGCTAGACTTCGGAATTCTTTTCCGGTTTCCTGCTTCCCCAACTGTACTGACATGCAGAAGTTCAAGTGTAAAGTGAACAGACATCTTGCTGCTAAACTCCCTACATAGTACCCCTGCAACTTAGGTCCCTGATAGTAGTCCCCTACATCAAAGTGGCAATGTAATAATAATAATAATAATAAAAAGAATAAATAACTCCTTGGAAAAATGTTGTCAGATGAAATAGTTTTCTTGCATTTTTTTTTTTTTTTTTTTTTTTTTTTTTAGATGTAATAATAATAATAATAAAAAGAATAAATAATAACTCCTCATTGGAAAAATGTTGTCAGATGAAATAGTTTTCTTCCATTTTTTTTTTTTTTTTTTTTTTTTTTTTTTTAGATGATGTAAAACAAAAAGTCAAAGAAAATGTAATTACCAAACTGAAACAAAGAAATAATTCTGGTAAGTTTTTATTTTTTGCATTTATTTCATGTAATTTTCTTTTTTTTTTACGCAGAAATCACCACTTATCAAGGCCGGAGGATAAGGGTTAATGCGTGTACATTAGTTGATGTGATTAAAGCATAGTGAACATAAGTAGTGGGAATTGGATTATTTATTATTCATTAAGAACTTGTTTAGATTGGACTTGGGAAGCTTTGTTCATGGAATCTACATTTAGGTTTAGGCACGGATAAAGAGTGGGAAATTATTGATAGTGGTTTTAGCTAAACAAGTGTTTTTCATGAAAGTTTTTCAAGTGGGGGGGGGGCGATAGATTGAAGCTCAGAGGAGCACTTACCATGAAAATAACGATAAAGTGGAAACAGACTCGCAACGTCTCTTCTGTGGAAAACAGGTTGCAGAGAAGAGAAACGGGCATCCCCCACTAAGCTACGAAGTCTATTTTGAGCTCTGTCAAGGTAGGATAAGCTGCTTCTAGCAGCTCCTGCCCAGATGTGGCAACAGTATGCCATCATTGGCCGTACCTGGCTTTTATATAGGTAGAGAATTGCATCAGGAGTGAGATATCTACTGGAGCAGTAGAACGATCCTACCATTTTCCAGCAGCCTTGGCAACGGATTTGATAAAATTAAGTTGTAAAAAAAATGGCTAGACGAGTGTTTTTCATGAAAGTTTGACGAGGGGACCATAGATTGAAGCTCAGACGAGCATTTGCCATGAAAATAACGATAAAGCAGAGACAAACTCGCAACATCTCTTCTGTGGGAAAGAGATTGCAAAGAAGAGAAAAGGGCATCCCTCACTAAGCTATTTTGAACTCTCTCAAGGCAGGATAAGCTGCTTCTAGCAACTCCTGCCCAGATATGGCAACAGTACTCCATCATTGGCCGTACCTGGCTTTTATATAGGTAGAGAATTGCATCAGGAGTGAGATATCTACTGGAGCAGTAGAACGATCCCACCATTTTTCCAGCGACCTTGGCAATGGATACATGAAAAAAAAAAAAATCAATATTACATTGTGTGATGCAATATTTGTATTTTAATTGTTGCAAGAATTCACGGAGACAGTGCAGCATATTACGAATCGATCGCAACATTGGTATTTAACCCTTTATGATCTGAATTATTTTGATAAAAACTTTCATATCCTAAAGTTATCTCCCTTGCCGTTTTGTTAAACTTTTATGACCTGAATTATGATGTAGATGATCTGAATTACGATGTCTACGTTCCAACCTTCGAGATTGAACCCCAATTACAAGAGACTAAACTGTTTCTATTTCTATCCTTGTGGCCATGTCACTTATCAGGATGCTGGAGGTAAATGTTTTAACTGGGCTGATGTTATCTGCCTGATAAGCTGTCCTATCAGCAGGTGCAAAGTACTGAGACTGCTGTATTGCCATTTGGTGAATAGATTCTGGACCATGCAGTAGCTTCTGGTGGGGCTTCTCGATGCCATATTAGTGGGTAATTGTTACAGCTTCACCTTATCATGTGCTACAAAAAAAAAAAAAAACTTTCTTTCTTTTTCTCTCTTACTTTCTCGCTCTACCCTGCTCTAACCAAGTCCATCAATCCCAAATATCCCACATAAAAAGTCTCCAGAAAAAATACACGATTAAACCCAGAACTCTGTCTTCCAACGTAGACCTCCACTACCATGTCTCCTGCTCCAACATCAGGGTTTTACGTTCCAAACTTCCAGAGGTTGAAATCTAATTACAGGAGACTAAATCCGACCTATTATTGCTAAGCGAAACTGGCATTGGACCGACTATTTCCCTAGATGAGTTTCTAATTAAAGGATACTCTAATTTAACATCCAAATCTGACCCTCAAGATCGCCATGGGCATGCAATATGTGCCTACATTAAAGATGGCTTTCCATGTCGTAGGGACATCTTCAGAGAGGACCCTAATTTACCTTATACTTCCAGGTTGCACTTGCTCACACCACTGCATTTATATTTGCCCTCTATTGCTCCCACAACAGCAGAATTACTATCTTTAACAGCATATCTGAGAAAATGACCACATCCTGTCCGCTCATCCTTCGGCCAACATTCACGTCTGGAGACTTCAATGTTCACAATGTGGAATGGTTAACCCATTTATAGCAAGACAGATGATGAGGGAGGTTCTGTCATAGTATGCGAACTGTACACGCAATTATTTGCAAGGAATTGAAGATGTGGAAGATTTGCATGAAGTTTGTCCCAAGGATGCTCCATCCTCGTCACAAATTATTCGACCAAGATGGGCATCAAGACAGTTCCTCACCCTCCCTATAGTCCAGACCTTGCTCCCTGTGACTTTTGGTTATTCTCTAAGCTCAAGGAAAACCTTAGAGGCTATCATTAAGAGACAATTGAGGAAATGAAAGAGGCTGTGACGAGGGTCATTGGCACGTTCATACAAGAGGACTTCCATGGGGTCTTTCCAGAAGTTGTTGGAACGGTACAAGTGCATTGCAGCCGAAGGAGATTACTTTGAATGGGATTAGTTTCATGTGCATACTAGCAAGAAAAGTGGAAACTTATTGAAGGCATCTCGTATCTCTACTTATATATGGAAGGAACTGTGTGTTCGTTCCCTGTGGACTCTGAAATGGCTGGGCCGATTTTGTAAAAAAATTTTGTTAGAGAATGGATCGAGAGAGAGAGGGAGATGAGTAAATTATATTGTAGACACGCTGACAGGACTCTCCAAAAACCATAGAGGCTGTCGTTATGAGACAATTGAGGAGATGCAAGAGGCTGTGATGAGGGTCATTGACACGCTCACACAAGGGGACTTCCAGAAGTTGTCGGAATGGTATAAGCACAATAATTTCATGTACTATCAATAAAAGTGCCCATATGTAAAAAAAAGTCTGGAAACTTATTGAAGGCAACTTGTAACTGAGTTTTGGAATATATTTTCTGTTACATCACAGCTACGTACACCATACAGATTTTTCTTTCTTTTTTTTTTAATATGGGGCGGGGATTCTGTTGATCTGTCATACTTGAGCATCTTCGTCATTAAACATGTAAGATGAATGAACACAACTTTATGACTTGATTGAACTAATCACGACTTCTATTTTATGGTTATAATTCCGTATTTGTGAAAAAAAAAATGGTTGACAAAGGGGAGGCAACTCTTTACTAAAGATAGACTCGTGAATGCACTTGGAGCATCTTCGCAAGAGTAGACAGTAATAGATGGTGTACTAAATGGAAAAAATTGCATTTATTATTGATTTAGATATTTAATAATAAGTAAATAAAGTGGGAGAACTCCTCACTCATTAATTCGAATGTACTTCTACTCTCCTCGCAAACACGATAATGAAATTAAGTAATAAGTATATATTTTTAAATAATCACTATTTTACATCCATATATAATTCTTTTTCTTTTATTTCAGGGTCTAATACCATTATCATGGGTAAATGTAAGTAATCTTTTCATTTACTTCTTCAGATTAAATTAGGTTTTCTTACTGATTGTTCATTATTCCTCTGACCTAACTTTGTTTTTATAGTTATTTCTAACTACAATGGATAATTCCACTGCATTCGTGGAATCGTATCAAAATGATAATAATTACAATGTTTATCAGAAAGGTTTTCATACTGAAATAGTTCTTGCACCAGATTAAATATTGAACTTTTCATGACCTTGTTTAGCTAATTCGTTCAGTTGTAAATAAATAAAAATAAGGGCATAAATAAAGCGAGAATTGATTCAAACACGCCTTGTACGTATTAGTTCAGTATCTACAATGCAACTGTCCATTGCTTACATTCAGTATGCCTCCATTTGTCTCAGAGAGTGGAAGATTTCGTTTGTTGTCAAAAACACTTTTTTCAAGCACTATAGATAATAATCAAGGTAAGTTTATGAAATGCAAAAATTCACAATGGTGGTTTAACTATACTTCATAATTTCTTTTCAGTTTAAAAACAATCATAGTATTATTACCCTTTAAACTAAAATTAACAAATATTTTTTAATCATCTACTTCATAATTCAAATGACTTGGCGTATTGGAATCAATTCCCACTTTATTCCTTCATATTTTTTCAGTTTGATGACAATCATAGTATTATTACCCTTTAAATTAAATTAATAACTAAAATTAACATCCCTAAATAAATATGTACCCTTGTTTGAATATTGTAACTGTCCATTGCTTGTACAAGGCATGTTTGAATGAATTCCTACTCTATTAAGCCTTTATATTTATTTATTTACGATTGATCAAATTAGTCCAAACAGGTCATAAGGAGTTTAAATTGTATTCTTTATATCCAGAAAAAATTTGATGTAGATGATTAAAAAAATATTTATT